>NC_049905.1:16693596-16993596 GCF_001411555.2 Juglans regia | reverse complement strand
TTGATGAAATAATTATATAGATGAAATAATTATATAGGCCAATCTAGAGTTGAACTAAAAATCTGTGCTTCGTTATCACGTGAAATTAACATATGCATTAAAAGTTTAAATGGATATTTGCAATAATAGAGTATGTAAATTCTGTATAATTTTTTTTTAAAAATGTAAAATTTACTCTCTTTTTTTAAATAAAATGTACGAAACTTACATATATTAAGATTTTAAATATCATTTTTTTTTGTAATTTACTCTAAATTCGAGTAGTCATATAATTAGTTTTTGGAAAAGGAAATTATAAAAATGCTTGAAGCATTATGCGCTATGCGTCGATAGAAATTAAAACCAAGTAATGAGTTTCCAACTTCATCTAATTTTAATTAATAATCTCACTATTATTTATAAATAATTTTAACTCATTTTATCTCATCTCACTATCCAAACGGGCTCTTAAAATTTATAGTATTTAGACGGGCTTGAAAAAGCCCAGTCAATAAAAGAAAAACTGAATAAAAAAGAAAACTTAAGTCTTCTCTTTTTGAAAATTGGCTTCAAGTAAAATATTTAGAAATTGATTTTCAATCTGTCTCAATTAATACTCATTTCTTCCTAATTGATTTTCTCAATTCCCTCTTTCTCCAATAAAAGATAATTAATTTATAACTATTTTAGAACTATATATTAAATGAAGGGTAATTTTATAACATTAAAATTCATTTTAATGAGGTTGCATGATTGTATTAGTTTATTGTAACATGGTCCATTTTTGGCCATTTGTATTTTAATAAGTTATAATTTCTTTTCAGATTTTTGAAATCTTTAAGTTTTTTTTATAACTTTTATTTTAAATTTTCAGTACTATTTTATAAAATTACAAGGAGTAAAAATTTCAATTAACAAGCATAAGGAGCGACTTGACTATAAGACAAATTCCACGGGGACTGATTTTGAACTTAATCCTACTTAATTTATAAAATGTTTGTTAAGTATAAATATTTGACAATTAATACCACATCTATGAGTTTTTCTATTCTCAAGTCGATGTGTAGAACATACCACTCACATCACTTAAACGATAAGTCTTGATTTGTAAAATTCATATTTTAAGATTTATAAAAAGACAAATTCTATTCTATAGCCAAGGGTTGTAAATTAACCAGTCTGGATTGGAAAATCCGACCGGACCTAATGATTTTTACTCGGTCTAGACCGGACCGATAACACTAATGGTCAGTTTCGATCCATTAGTTTTCAAAATTTCAATTCTTGGTCCAGTCCCTGGGTTATGGATTTTTTTTTTTGGACCGGACTGACCGAAATACATATATATATATATAATATTTTTAATTATTTTTATATAGTATTTTATATAGTAGTTGTATAACTTAATTATGTAATTTTTATCTAATCTATCATCATTAACCATATATGTTAAATATACTATTAAATATTAACTAATATGCTATTGGCAATTAACTAATATATTATATGATTAATCAAAACATGATATGCAATGATACATACTCTAGTTTTCTAGTATTTACACCTAATTAAAATAGTTAGATATATTTTTTGTAAGATACCTAAGTTACAAATATGAAATATCCATGGTCTAATTATTCATTAACCATATATAAAGTATTAAAATTTTAATATAGGTCATTATGTATGAACTATCGTAATTCATACACATTCTATTGAGTACTAAGTAACATCATTAATATAATTATAATTAATAATTTTATTAATGAGTTGATTAGATAATCCACATTAAAAAAATCACTTAATTTTAATTTTATTATTTTATATAATCTTTATCATTTAATTTATAATGTTGGGCCGAAATACACAATAGAAGGTAAGTTGGGTCTTTAACAACAAGTGGTCCATTTTGTACTTGTCCGGGCCAAAATGGACTGAATGAACCGAACGATCGATAGATAATGGTTCGGTCCGATCTATAGGTGTAATTGGTATAGTCTCGAGGTGGAAAATGGGTGGACCAAAAGTTTCGATCCGGTCCAAAAATCTCCCATTGGACCAATCGGACCGGACCGATTACATCTCTATCTATAGTTGGTGTATAGAATATGTATACATAGTAAAGTACTTACATGACATAATTTGATCTGATATATAAATTTTAAAATTTGAATATTACAAATTAAATCTTACAATTTAAATAAAATGAATTGTGTGCTCTACACATCGACTTAAGAATATAATAACTCTTATAAAAAGTCATAATTAAATAAAACATTATGCGCACCAGACAACAATTTGCTAAAAAAAGCCACTATTCGTGTCGAAACCAACAAACCCAACAATTCAACCTTCCATTTTGGTTTCCAAGCATATATAATATCTTTCACGATATTTTTCTATGTATTTCCTTGTGAATTTATTTTTCTAGAAATATTAGCTCATTCTCTCTTTGGCTCATCGTCCTGAGAATTTAATTGCATCAAAAGATAGAAAGAGTTTCGGGAACTCCTCCAATTCAACCTTCCATTTTATTGTTTATACTATGTATGAACTCCTCCAAGCATTGCACTTTTGCCCAAGCATTACGATGATTCATTCTCGATTATATTGTTGGCATTCACCCTCACCCTTAACGGAAGAAGATGTGAATAGACAATAATATTTATAGAACATTAAGATTATGTCTAAACAACTTAATCATTAGTTTGGAGACCTAGATCCCAACATCGCCCCCACAACCGTCCGCCCCACCTCGCCCACTGGCCAACCACAGTAAAACAACAACAAATCTACAGTAAAACAACAACAAATCTACATATCCATCCCTAAATCCACAAATCTATTATCTAACAATAAATCCAATAAATTACAAAGTACAAAAAATCAAACACAATGCAAGAGAAGAGAGGAGAGGAGAGAACTGAAAACTTAAGAACGACATAGGGAGAGAGAGAGAGAGAGAGAGAGAGAGAGAGAGGAGAATGAGTTAGGGTTTTCTAGTTTATATACTCATTCGCAAGTATAAAACGAATTTGTTTATATATATATATATATATATATATATATATATATGAATTTGGGCTTGGTGAACAGGGTAAACCCCTGGGCCCAGCCTGGACCCCATCCCTTGGCAGCCAAAAGCTTGCGGGCATCCTCCCTCACACCGTCCATTTACAGATGGGGCCCCTGCATCGGCCAGGCAGGAACTGAACGTGTGGTCGGGGTGGAGGGTGGCAGAGTCTCATTGCCTACCCCTACCTTCTCTCCTTAGCGTGGCCACCGCTTGATGGCACCTTCTCCTAGCCACTGCATGTTCCACATCCGCGAGAGAGAGAGAGAGAGAAAGAGAGAGAGAGGTGGCAAGTGCAAGGTTGCTAGTCAACCCCGTGAGACGATTTATGTGGGTGTGACGACTTCTAACTTGCAGTGGCTCGAAGAACGCAATAATGGTCCCAAAAAAACAATGGCGAGTAGACGTCATGCTTGCCGGCATCCTTGTGATGCCACAATGATGAGTATGGTTGGCAGGTTGTTCAACGTGACGTAATCCTATTATTGATGACAAAAACCATCGTCGAAGGGCTCGTCAGCTTGGGTGCGAAGATATATTTATATATGGAAAATGTTAGGGAACCCCTTTTGGTTTCCCGTTTAGACATCCCACTTGACGTGTAAAGGCCACTTGGCATTTATGCTTCTTTTTACTCTCTCTCTCTCACTTGCCTCGCGTGACTACCCCTCCCCTCCCCTCCCCTCCCCTCACCTAGTTCATCTCCCTTCCCTCGAGAACGACCCATCCCTTCTCCTCCATCTCCCCGACCTCCATCTCCGACAACCGACTCCGACCTCCATCTCCCAACCTCCATCTCCGACAACCAATTTGGCTTCTTCAAAACAATTTTGGGTCATTGTTTTTTCCATGTAAATCTACTATTTCCAGGTAAATTGATAACCAACACCCAACTCTTTTCTGAGTTTTATAAAATAAATCAATAAATAAATAGCCCACAAGTAATATCTTTATTTTTTTTCTCTGCCAAGATTCCCCTGTCCAGTTCCAACCAGAATTTTCGAGATAAATTTGGCTTTCATTGGATTGTCAGCTTCAAATTATTGTATGCTTCTCACCATTTTTAAAGTTCAATGTGTTAATATGTTTGTGTGTCTACATGTGTGTGTTGGAGTTTGAACTCATATCATACCCTCGGACTCAGGACTCTGACATCTCTTTGTCTTTATTGTTTTCCTCACTAACTTGCAAGAAGCAGACATCAATGATTCTCCCCGCATCTTTTCTGTTTCCTACAAATTTTCAGCACCATCCCTATGTCCAGTACAAACACTTTTATTCGAGACTTCTGCACCTTAGTTTGTCTCGGAAAAAAACAATGACCTAAAATTGTTTTGAAGAAGCAGAATTGGTTGTCAGAGATGGAGGTCAGGGAGATGGAGGGGAGGGGATGGGTCGTTCTCGCGGGGCAGGGGAGACGAACTAGGTGAGGTGAGGGGTAGTCACGTGGGGCAAGTGAGAGAGAGAGAGAGAGAGAGAGAGAGAGAGAGAGAAATAAAGTGTAAATGCCTAGTGGCATTTACATGTCAAGCCAGATATCTAAATGGGAACCCAAAATAGGTTCTCTAGCATTTTTCTATATATATGTAGAGAGAGAGAGAGGGATTTTTGAAAAATGCTGGGGGCGAAGGAAGAGGAGAGAGAAGGATCTGAGCACACTAACGGGCTTTTTAAAATTCAAAGAGAAAAGCCAGACTTTTTGAAACGTTGATGCTAAGGGATAAGAGTATCATTATTCATCCAATTTTCATTGGAATCTAACATTAAGAAATCCGAATATCATGAACGCTGTCTTAGAGTTTCTCTTTCCGCAATAGTTGGTACCATTATGAAAGTGTTATTATGATTGCATCTACTTCAAGCAAAAGATAACGAACAATCATCAAGACATAAAACGAACTAATGAATTAAGTAATTATGCGGAATTAGGTTAGATACATGACCATAATTTGTGATGATAATTAGTTGGGTTAATGAAATAGGTGTAATTGCAAGATGTCATTTTCTTTTATAGAAATTATAGTTACAATCGTGAATATGTAAGTGTCATGTAATTACTTTGAAAAAAATGAATAAATACGAGATCTACATGAAAAAATAATAATTTTTTAATAATGGATCACACATTTTTTAAAGCGACTATACGGTATTTACGCACTCTACGACTGCATTTAGTATTATTATTTTTTAATTTAAAATTAGCTATATATTTACATTCTTATAATTAAAACACCATAATTATTGATAGCACGTACAATTGAAGAGTACTTTTTTTTTCTCATTTATTGTTGGAACAAGACGTTACTTTTGTGTGATAATTTAGGTAAATTATCGCTTAATACTTACACATCATGAAATAACAATAGAAGAGACAAGCCCCCATGATGAGATCAAGAACTCATTTTTCTTTTGTTTGCCTTTTATGGGTTCTCTCTCTCCTGATGGTAAGGAATTAGTTGCATGGCAATACCAAGAACCAATTTTCTTTTTGCTCTGTTTTTTTCTTTTCTCTCATCATCATGTAAGAATTTTACTGTATATCTCTCTCTCTTCTCTTAAAGCTCACCATACAATAAGATTGAAAATGAACCATCATGTTCAATAGCCTGCTCGACACTCGTTTGATTAAAAACTCGAATTGAACTCAATTCTTGAGAAAAAAAGAATTCGCATGTGAAATCGAATACCCGCTTGATTAGTATATGACACATTTCCAATTAAATTCGACTAAGTAAAGGCTCGTTAAGGTATACTCGTTTATGCTCGACTCAATTAAAATATGTTTATAGATCAATAGATGTGTATATGTATATATATATATATATATATTAGTTATTAATAATATAAGCATCACACCTTTTATAATTAAATATATGATATATATATATATATATATATAACCTAATTACTTATGACTAGCCACTTAAGTTTATATATTGAATTTACTTGATAGCTTTATTTTATAATTTATAATAGTCCATTACTAAGATTTAATAATTTCATATATATGAATATATGAACCACATATGAAATGTTGATATATACTATTATATTATGTCTATGGTATTAATAATTTATGTAGACATATAATATATGCTTATTATGGATAAATATCAACTAGTTACATATTAGTTATTTATAATTTTTTACGATTTTCAAATTCAATAAAGGATCTATTTGTTAGTTGGAAAAATTTCAGTAAATTAAATTTTTTTTTTTTTACAATTTCTCTAATTCTTAACTTTTAAATCTTATTTAAGAAAAAACTCGAGTCAAACCGAGTCGAACTCGAGCTCGAGTTGGAGGCTTAGCTCCTCGAGCCAAGCTTAAACAAAAATTAGATAAAATTCTCGAACTCAAAACTTTCACATCTAAGATCGGTATATAATAAGATTGTATTTAAAGTGGCGACAATTGCCATATTTATTGACACTCAAACTCAAATCAAAATAAGAATAAAATGTATAATTTATTACACATTTAATATTAGTAAAAATATTTCTAGAAACAATAGTAATTAGTGAGATATATCATTTTAGTGATTTTTTTAATATTTACATTGTTTATGGAGATTGAAATTAATAAATGTGACACGTGCTGTTGCTGAGATTTCGGCCGACCTTACTGGTACAAGCCACTAGCCAGGAAGCCGAGGCGGTCGCCAACACGTGCGCACAAACTCAGATTATCTTTTTTTATCATTTCTTTCATAGCATTCGGTTCCCAAAAACTAATAATAATAATAATAATAAATAACTTTTCTTGTTTCATACACCTATGAGACCAGCATAGTTCACACGTGCCATATCTATTTTTGTTAATTTCAAAACTTTATTGCTATTGGGCTAAATTTATTTTTAAAAAGTAATGCCCTACATCGTACTTTTATTCTACTTTCGTCACATTTTGTAAAATATGACACATTTATCAGTATTATATGATAATTATTTTATTGTATGATTCTTTATCATCTAATGATTATAAATGTGTCACTTTAATTTAATGAGATAAAAATAAGATAGAAGTGTGATATATAATATTTCTATTTCAAATAATAAAAAAACCAGTGCTATATTCGTTAGAATGATGACAATGGTAATTGCATGTGATACACATATTATAGTCATGGTAGTAGTGTTGTATAGGACTTTAGTATATGATGTCAATAGGAAAATGAAATGGGAGGATATAGATGATGGTAGCATGTAGGGGTGGATTGTGGGTAATCCAAACTTGGCTTCATCCAAACCGTGACCAACTCAATAGAGATAAACAAGTTTTTACTTAAGAGTAATGTTAGATATAATTTTAAGGTGTACAAGTCTCATACATTCATTTAAAAAAAATATATAGTCCACTATTAAAAAATTAATTTTTTATATAGGTCTTATATATATATATATATATCCATTTTTTTAAAAATTTCATTGATAACTTGTAGATTTAGGCTTGTGATACGTGGGTTTTGTATATCTATAAATTTCGGGTTCTCGCCACCCAAATGAATTCTTTGGGCAATTGGGGCAATTTTGGGGAAAATCCATCTTAGGCTTTGATGGTTATATCTTTTTTGTTTGGAGTGTTATTGAGAATGCATAATATATGTATCCCTATTTATAAGTGAATGATGCTAGAGAAAGAATGGAAGTACAATAAATTAATGATAATAATTTATAATTGATTTACGCAATAAATTAAATATGGTAGAGAATAAGTCATAATATCATGATACATATACTAGAATATTAATATTTTATTATAAGTATGGTAATATTCTAACACCATGGCAAAATAATGGTTTATTTGGAAAAAAAAAAAAAGACGAGACCCCAAATTTATTGATTACCCTCACTTATGGCGGAAGAAAACCGTGATTACAACGTCTGATACCTAAGTGTTACAAATATATATAAAAAACCTCAACCTAGGCATCATAAAATACATTGCAAAGACATAAAAAACCGAAACAACTTGCAACCTGCAAAACAAGACCAAGGAAACTCCAGAAAATACACTGTAAAGACATAAAAATCTAAACAACCTGCAAAACAAAGTTAGTACGCATAAACATTCAAATGAAACCCAAAGGGCATCAAACATGTGAAAAAGGCTAGAGACGAATACGTGGAAG
Source organism: Juglans regia (assembly GCF_001411555.2). Lineage (NCBI taxonomy): Eukaryota > Viridiplantae > Streptophyta > Magnoliopsida > Fagales > Juglandaceae > Juglans > Juglans regia. Next base: position 16,985,413 of record NC_049905.1, on the reverse strand, counting down.
ACCCAGTTTGTCGAGCCGAATGATACCCTTCAAAAGGCGTGGTAAATCCCACTCATCCTCATACCAAATATTATGCCCCTCTTTACCCTGACGGGCTAGAAGATCTACAGCTTGATTACCCTCATGAAATTGATGTAAAACTAGAACATTAAACCCCACAAGATCTTTTAGCATTTCCTTCCAAAAATCTCATAAATACCAAATAATGCACTTTTTGCTGCAGAGCCAATTCACGACCAACTTGGAGTCACTCTCAATAATAATGTTTACCAAGTTAAGCTTTTTACAAAGAGCAATATCTTCTCTAACTGCCCTGACTTCTGCTTCATTATTGGTGCCAATCCCAAAGCAAGCCGAAAAAGCTCCCTTAACTCTCCCCGTCTCATCCCGGATCACACCACCTCCACCACTATTCCCCGGGTTACCATAGCAATTATCATCACAGTTTAACTTAAACCACCCCTCAGGTGGTTTCTGCTAGGCCACCAGCTTATGGCTCCTAATCGAAACTGGCACTACCTTTAGGTCAATAGACGATAGAAACTGCTCCTTAGCTAGAGACAAAGTCCTTGTCTTGCTAATGTCTCCCGCCAGCCTATGAAGCCAGAACTTAACTGCGACCCAAACATTTTGGGCACTTTGAGGTTTTCCTTCCATCCTAACCTTACACCTGCTATGCCAGAGTTTCCAAGTAATCAGACATGGCACCAAACCAACCAAAAACCCTTTAATCGACGATTTTTTAGCACAAGCAAACCAAGAGGAAACACGAGCCCACCAAGTGACAGTATGCATACAAGACACTCCGAAATCTATACTAGCAATCTCCCAAACTTGTCTGGCTAGATCCCCAGAGCGAAGCACATGATCTAAAGTTTCACATTGTTTTCTCTTGCAGCAGTCACAACTAGAAGCTAATGCAATCCCCCTATTTTGCACTCGTACATCAACTGCACGACATTTAAATCTCGCTTTCCAAATGCAAACAGAAATCCTTAGGAATACTATTATGCCATATCCAATCCATCCAAGGAACTGACTCACCCTTAACCTGAATTATCTCCCAAGCACTAGAAGAAGAAAAATTACCGTTAGTATTAGGCTTCCAAATAAAGATATCCTTCCCCTCCTTACCAGCCACAATATTGGAAGCAATGATAGCATCCCTATTCTCCCCAACCAAAATGACTAGCAAATCAAAATAATGGTTTAGTTGATGGTTTCCAATAGCCACGATCTTGGTCGTGGCAATGGCAAAAACTATGGCATCTATGGTAATATAATGACATCATTAATATATACATGATGTGATTTAGGGTATGGTAAGATCGATGGCTATATATAGCGACAACAATATCAGTTGTAAGATGTTGTTGTAATATTCTTCATATTTTACTAACTTCCAATTCTTACGGTTGAGTTTCAAGGAAGGTGCATGTGTTAATGAAGCTAATGAAAAATCATGAGCAGCTAAAACTCTCAAACAAATGAAGGAGTACTCTGTCTTCTGCAAAAGGTAACATGACTGTTGAAGCTTAGCAACCTTAAATTACGGATGGATAGGAATCATAGGATGATAATAACTTGTATTGATATAACATAACGAGCTCTTCTGCGTACAAGCGGATTTGCGGACCAATCTGTGTACTAATATTGAGGAAGACTATTTTATCAAATGTTCATTTTCAAATCGGCATTGTTTCATTAAAATCTACATTTCCACCTTAGTATTGGTGCACGTATTTGTGTGCAAATCTACTTACATCTAGATTTTTCCACAACATATTTCTCTTGATGAACAAATAATTTGGTTGAAGACATGGTTACAAACTTGATTGTTGCAGTCTATTTAATATGAGTTGTGGTTATCGAATATATTTATATATATTTATAGCAAAAAAGGGCATGTTTGGTTAAGCTTTTTTTAAAAAGAAAAAAAATTCAAAATAAAATTTTCTTCTTTCAAAAGAAATTTTCTTCTTAACATTTCATCCAATCATTTGTTTCAATTTCAGGGGGAAGAAAAACAAATCAAAAATTAATACAACTGTTAAAAGAATATCTTTAAAAATTATATTTAAATAAATTTTCAAAATGTCAATTTTGATCAATATTTTATATAAAAATAATGCTAGATATAACCGAAAGCGCCGCCGCACACTCTTTTCGAAAAAGAGTGAAGTCTACTATTAAAAAATTAATTTTTTCATGTGATCTCATATTTACTTTCAAAATGAATGTACGGTACTTATGCACTCTATGACTATAAGTATTATTTTTCTATTATCAATTTTTTTTATTATAAAAAATTAACTAAAAAACAAACACGTATCAAAATTTTAAAAAATTCCTTGACCAACGGTACCTAAACTTTTCAAACCTAGATACTCATGTCCAGTAAGCTTACAGCTTTTCAGAGACCATAGGACTTGAGATCATTTGTACGATAATTTAGGACATTAGACTTTAAAGCTTAGTGGTTGCCGACCTAAATTACAATAAATAAATAAGCCTATGGTGTAAATATTCCACCAAATCAAACATGTTGACTCTTCGGAGATACTTAGAATTACAAAATAAATAGAAGAAGCGAAATAAGTATTAAATTAAAATCTAACCAAAAAAATAGGAAAAAGAAAAGAGAGGAAAAATGAATGAGATGCACTTTCTGCTAGAGCACTCTCGAATAATTTTTTTACAAAATGTACAGATTTCATGCACCCTTTAAAAAAAAAAGTGTGATTTACAAACAATGCTGTGTCACACTTATTAATATATCATGTTAATGAATGATTAAACAATAAAATTAAAGATGAATAATAGTATTTAGTAAAAACAGAACCAACTTATTATCTTGTTAAAATTTAACAATTAAATTATCATAAAATATGTAACATAATATTAATGATTATAATTCCTTTTAAATCAAGATAGCGAGCAATAAAATTATAAATAGTCTTTCTTATTTTTTTTAAATGAAAATATCGTCATTCATTCAACATGAAAACTTACATTCATGACCGGATATATATAGGGATATCCTCATATCAACCATTACCTCATAACAAATTAATACATTTGGAGTTCTACTAGTACACTATTTCTTTTTGTGACTGGTTTGGTATTCATTACTAATGATACTCTCTACAAATAAACGTCCAAGAGACAACACTCTGTCTAAACAGAGCTCAACCTCACTCTTCATAGAAAGAAATGTGTCAACCTCTAAATATAAACGTCCAAAAGATGAACATTTTTTTTTTACTAAACAAAAAGGAAAACAGTAAGATAAATGCGAAAAAAGATGAATTACAATTTGGACCAACTCTGGTAGACTTTGAAATCTGTGACGGCCCATCATGAAGACACTACACTTGTATCTTTTTAGCCACAAAAGTCAGATCTAAAAAAATCTGTTGGTGAAGATTCCGGTAATCCAGCTCGTGAGGCAAGAAAAGCTGCTGGAAGGGTAGCACGTGAGAACCATGCGCAGTTGTGAGCGATGCGTGAGGACCACGCGCGGTGATTTTCGCAAAACCATCACTATCCTCTGAATGATTTATGGCCTAAGAGTTTTCTTGTGATGCGCATCTCTCGAAAGTTGAAGAAAAATTGTAGATTCGTCCTTTTCGACTTTGAAGAAAAAAATAGAATTATCTCGATAGATAAAGTGGGTAGATAGATTCAAGCAAGTTTGGAGATGAGATGAGAATTTTATGTTTTGTTTTTAAGTTTAAAATATTATGTTTTAATATTATTATTATTTTAGGATTTGAAAAAAGTGTATTTGGATTTGAAAAAGTTGAATTGTTTATTATATTTTGTATGAGATTTGAAAAATGTGTAATGATGAGATGAGATGATATAAGATGAGATGAGAATTTTATGTTTTATCTTGTGTCTCAAACCTGCAAGTTCTCCTCCTCCTCCTCCTCCAACAAAACTCAGATCTAGAGATTTTTACGCGATGGAGAAAAAGAATGAGAAAGAGAGTTTGCCTAGGGTTTTTTTTACAAGAGAGATCGCCCTTTCTTACTTTTCATATCAACAACATTAAAGTTTCACAATATGACCAGCTTGTCTTTATTCTATTTTATTAAATTGAAAATTGAATAATAGTTGGAAATAAAATGGCGCCAACTAATTCTATAGTCAAGGTACAAAATTAACGAGAATACGTGGGAATACAATAACATTTTTCTAAGCTAATATTAAAAAAATTTAAAATTGTGTAATATAACCACAATATTGTATATTCAATGAATAGAATATAATTTGATTTAAAAAATAAATTTTAAAATTTAAATCTTACAAATCAAATATTATCATTCAAATTATGTGTAAAAAATATTGAGAGAATAAAATAACTCGAAAATATTGCGTGATTGAATTTATATGTAAAAAATTTACACAATCTTTTACTATTCACACAATTTTTATATATCATATTTTTTTAATTTTTTTATCAAATATTTAATATATAAATAATGAATAGAAGAATTGAATTAGTTTAATAGAATAAATTTAAAAAAATTTTAAAAATAATATTAAAAAATTTTAAAAAATATAATGTGCGGAGATAAAAAAAAGTTGTTTAGCATTCAATTATATATCCCAATTAAGAGAGCCCGTGCTCTGATCCTTTATAATATGAGCGCACGTTTCAGTGCGTACGCGTGTGGGGGTGGTGTTGGTTGGCTGAAGAGTGAAGGCCAAGATCAGATCGATAATGGCATGCAGCTCTCTCTTTCGAGCGCTCTTTCTGCTTCTCACTCTTTCAGGTTTGTTGGCATTCCGCTTTTTCAACTAACTTTCTTTTTCTTTTGCAAGTACGTTTGGTTCACAAGAAAGTGGAGGAAAAGAGAGAAAGATTTAATACAGAAAAGAGAGTTTGAAGTTCTAGTCTTGGGTGTTTCTTTGCTAAAAATCATGTCCAACTGGGTGCAATACAAATGTTCTTCCTAGCCTTTTTTTTTTTCCTTTGAAACAAAACAAGTACAGCCTGGATGGGTTATTCTGCAGCATTTGTATCGTTACCTCTGTTTTATAAGCAATCACAGAGTTATTTGCTTCTTCTTCTTTCTTTTAATTAACAGCCCTGTTTTTCGATACAAGGGAAGCTTTTATAAATGGATATGCATTTTTCTGAGTTTCTATCACTTGGGTTCAGTGCTTGTTCTCTCTCCTTTCCCATCTCTGGAATATGCCAATTTTTCTGAACTCTGATGATGGATTGCTTATTGTCGCTGTTACTTGGAAATGCTTGTTTTCATGCCCCCAAATCTATTATTGTCATTGGGATTTAGTCTTTTTCAGTTGTTGAAGACTAATTGCTGGATCGGAGAAATGTTTTCTTGATAAATGAGATATATATTTTTGACACCTTCATCAACTTTAACTTTCTTCTGGGTTCATCTGCAGATGATATGAATTTAAAATATTGGCCAAACAAGTGGTGTTATAATTCATATCTGGTTTTCATTTTTGATCTGTATGCTGTTCTTCATACCCTTCTAACTCTGTTCCTCGCACTTTCAGATTCATTTGTCCAAATTTTCAGCTTTGGAATGGGAATTAACTATGGACAGATCGCGAACAATCTCCCATCTCCCTCTCGTGTTGCCATCCTCCTTGGATCTCTCAACATCAGTAGAGTGAAACTCTACGATGCCGATCCAAATGTCCTGCTTGCCTTCTCCAACTCGAATGTTGATTTCATTGTTGGGCTAGGAAATGAGTATCTCCAAAGCATGACGGATCCCATTAAAGCTCAGATTTGGATTGAACAGCATCTGTTACCCCACCTTACTCGAACCAAGATCAATTCCATCCTTGTGGGAAATGAGGTTTTCAACAGCAATGACTCTCATTTATTCTCTTATCTCCTCCCAGCAATGCAAACAGTATATCGTGTTCTTGTCAATCTTGAACTAGATAAGCAAGTTGCTGTCACAACTGCTCATTCTCTTACGATTTTAGGAAACTCCTACCCTCCTTCAGCTGGAACTTTTAGGGAAGATCTTGCTCAATATATCCAACCCCTTTTGAAATTTCATTCTGAGATCAATTCTCCGTTCTTGATAAATGCATATCCATATTTTGCATACAAGGATAACCCAGATCAGGTATCCTTAGAGTATGTGCTGTTTCAGCCCAACCAAGGGATGATTGATCCTAACACGAATCTGCACTATGATAACATGTTGTATGCTCAAATCGATGCTGTCTATTCGGCAATGAAAGCAATGGGGCATACGGATATTGAGGTTAGAGTTTCGGAGACCGGTTGGCCATCTAAGGGGGATGCTAACGAGGCAGGAGCTACACCACAGAATGCAGGATTATACAATGGTAACTTGCTGCAGAGAATAGCACAGAGGCAAGGTACTCCAGCAAAACCGTCAACTCCGATTGATGTACACGTTTTTGCTCTTTTTAATGAGAACTTAAAGCCTGGACCAGCGTCAGAGAGGAACTATGGCCTCTACTATCCTGATGGTACACCAGTTTACAACATCGGATTGCAGGGCTATCTCCCAGAGTTTATCTCAGCATCTGATAAGAATGTAAGACATGCAATCTTTATCATTTGTACTTTGATTGAGGTTTTACCAATTTGGATGGTCAAATGTAAAGGAAAATAGACACAACTTTAAATTTTCATGTGAGGTCGGGTCTGCCTGAAAATTCTATACGGTCAACTGTTGCAAGACCCCCACATGATATACATCTCTCTTCAGAGTATTGGACGCAATTGGAGAGGATCTCTATTCCATCATAATGTATCTAATGCTTAGCTTTCTATTTCCTTCCCCATATTTTGCAGGCTCTGTCAATCTTCAGCTCTCTGGTCTTTCTCATTGCATGCTTCATCTGTGCGTAAGCACTTGTAAATCTTTCAAAGGGCAGGAGATATCAAGGGAGGAAGAGAAATTCTGGAGATCATTCCAATGCAAGAGGAGTTACTGTAGGTGAGTAATCAATTACTTTTTACCTTGCCAAACGCACGTGGTCTGGTTGACATAATCTCAGTCTCTAAAATAGAGGTCTGGAGTTCGAAACCCCTTCCCCAACTCAAAAAAAAAGAAAAAAAAATACTTTTTACCTTAAGAATAATGCCAACTGTCCCAATTCATGAACCTGACAGTTGGGTCCATGACTTTCGTCTTCTATTCTAAATAATGACATGTTTATTGCATTTATCATCTTCATTTATCGCTTGCCACACAGTCCTGATAGGAAGTTGAGATAGGTCGGTCCAACAACAAAATTTGCATTTTTCTGAATTTTTCTGAACGTTCATAACTCGATCATACACTAGAACAAATTAGAAAAGAAATATATGGAATCTTTCTTTTGTAGAAAGGTTTTAAGCCCCGGCATCTATAAGGTAGTAGAATCTGTCCACCCTATGCATAAAGCAAGTAGAAACTTGACATTATACGTATGATAATAGAGTTATAATAATTCAAACAGCAAATAATGAAGAAAATTGCATTTTTAGCACTGTTTATTGAAGATAGGGTAGCGGGTCTCCATCCTCCTTATCCCACTTATAATGGTGCACGTTAATCTTGTAGTGGACAAGATTCTTATTGTCTTCAGCTAGACAAAAGTCCAATCGTAAAAGAAGTCTAAAGTCCGTCTTTCTACAGCCGTTTTTTATTTTTGTGCCTAAGCAGATGTTGAGCTGAGTTGAGATGATTTGAGTTCTTTATAAATAGTAATAAGTTGAAATTGTGAAATGAGTTTTCTGGATCCAATTAAGATGAGTTTAAATATGTTTGGATGTTAAAATGAGTTTAGATGTATTTATGGGAAGTTGAAAAAAGTTATGGGTCCCACGTGTAGAAAGGTATTGAGTTAAAAATGGTTGTGAGTCCCACGTATAAAGAGTTTTGAGTTGAAATAAGTTTAGAAATTTTAAAGTTAGGTGTTTGGATGTTAGATCCAATTTAAAATTAGACTGAACTTCAATTCATGTTCAGTTTAGAAATTCTATGATGGCTGCCTCCGTGTCTGTATCTTTTGCTCTCTATTCCCAAAAGAGAATTTGTAGGGTCGACCTTAGTTGGAGACATCCCATTTCTATTATTTGTTCACATCAACATGATACCCAACATTCTATGGTGGGTATTTTCTGAATAGCAAAAGGTATGCTGCATTAATCAAATCAAGGTCAATATGCCTTCTAAAAACATCTTTGAAATATTCCATAGCATTAAATATTGTGTTTTTGGTCTAAAGCCAAACTAATTATACTAGAAAAAGTTGGCAATATATTCGTGTTCAATACTAAGAATATTTAATTAAATAGGATTAAATTTAGAGTCAAAATTCGAACTCAAAACCTCCTGTCTGTTAAATTATTCTACTAAAGTTATTATAAAAATCCCCAAATAGAAATCAGCCAAATAGTTCCCTATTGGTTTTCTGTTATTGAAAGGATAATTGAGCCACAAGGTGGGCCGGTGCCGGTGGACAATCAACATCATGGACCATGCGTATGCACCATAAGATTCTTACACCATATCGGCATGGCCTAAGAGGATAAGATTGATAAATAAATGGATTGCATCCGGGATTTCAACTCAAGATATAGTGACTGCCTAGCTAGCACATGATATGATGATCCCCAAAATTAGTATAAATTCAAGTAGTTTCTGAGTCACTAATCCATGGAACGAGTAAACCAAACATGATAGTTTGATACACTTGCTTCAAAATATGGGCAATTGCTTGTTTAAAATACTCCAAAGAAAAATAAATGTATATTTGCAATATTCCTGTTCATGTGATTGAGATATTGTTTGCATCTGTGCAGGAAGACAAAGGGTAGCAGAGCTTTTTATTTCTAACATCAAAGTCATTAATTCAGCAGCGATGAATTGAAGTTTTTGGTCAAAATATTTTATTTTAGTCATTTAATTATAGCCAGTAATTCTTCTAAATCAGTAACAATAATTCTGAATAATGTATACAAAATTCTTTAACAAAAATCGATCCATTAATAAAGGGGAAGTTGGTGAAGATTTTTAGAGTTTGTATAATGAATAATTCTACTATGCCGCTTCATTTTATCTCATCATTTTGATCTTTTATGTATTTAATTTTGTTTTTTAATTTTTTTTTACTTACCATTAAGAAATTGACTATTAGTGTATTGATATTTTTTTTATATTTTTTAAAAATATTTAAAAATGTTAAGAGAATATAAATATGAAAAATTAAAAAAAATAAATTTCGCTTAAAGGACATGTCCAACGGTCACTGCTAGTAGACACCCTAATAGCACTCTTGTATGATTATGGGTATGACAACATTTTTACAGAGACATTGCAAACATTAAAATATACGTTTAAATTTATTAGTAATAAGAAAAAAACGTTAAAATTGAATAAAAAAAAAAAAGAGTTGAAATAAGATTATTTATGTGAAATAGAGAAAATAAAATGTATCTAGTATTATTAATTAAATAAACTGTATTTTGTAAAATTTAATTTAATTTTCAATGAAGTAGAATGTTTGTATTGGTTGACGGTGAGTTTGGATCACAAATTCATTTCAACTTATCATTACAATTTTTTTAAATCTTAACATAAAATATAATAAATAATTTAACTTTTTTAAATTTTAAAATAATAATAATATTAAAAAATAATATTCTAATAATATTTTATCATCTCAATTTAATTCAACTCATTTTAACATCTAAACACGTTAATTTTCTGAAATTAGTTGCCTTGGAATTCTGGAAGATAGTTGCCTTGGAATTCTGAAATGCTCCGACAACGTACGCTTTGCTCCCTAAATTCTATTTTCTGTTTTGAATTGACTCCTTTGAAAACTCAACGTTTATCCTGAAAAGAAAAACCAATTGAATTTGAATATTACAAATTTTCTATCATAGTTTTTTGCTTTAATATTTTAGCTGTCTGGGGTATACTGGCAAGCGAGAAAAGATTAGCTAGAGATCAAAAGATGAGAAAATGTGGTATCACATGGTAAAACAGAATGAAATGTAAAAGTATTATTATTCCACACAATGGGTAACTTTACAGAGAATACAATACACTGTTGCTAATAATATGATTGACAGAATGTACGTTTGACAATTGTTGGAGTTAAGAGAGCTAGCTGTCATGGACACTTCGGAAAATGATTTGTTGCCTTGTATGTGGACGTGATCTTCAGTGTTGACAGGTTGTTTATAAGTGCGAGCATGAATGAAAATCAATTTCCACATGTTTAGTGATGGAAAATTGGATTGACTGGAGATAAGTGATATCAATATTGTCGCATCACAAGGTCGGTGGCTGATGAAGAAAAATGCCAAGATCTTTGAGAAGACTTTATAACCATATGAGTTTGGCAGTTGAATTTGTCAATACTTTGTATTCAGCTTCCGTGCTTGAGCGAGCAACATTCTGTTGCTTTTTGAAACTTTAAGAAATAAGATTTGACACGAAATAAATAAGATACTCACTAGTAAACCGGCGATCATCAGGGCACCTTGCCCAATTGGCATTAGAGAAGGCCTGTAATTGAAATGATGAATTACGATTGATGAACAACCCATGAGTTTGGGTGGATTTGAGATAGCGAAGAATTTGCTTAACGGCAGTCCAATGGTGGACTGTTGGACGTTGCATGTATTAACAGACTTTATTGACAATAAAAGATAAGTCAGGTCAAGTAAGTAGAAGGTACTGTAATGTTCCACCTGTACTTCAATAGAGAGTGGAATTTGAGAAAGAATCACCGTCAAATTGAGAAAGTGATTGAGATGAAGACATGGGTGTGGATACAGGCTTTGCATTGGACATGTTTGTCTTTTGGAGAATATCAGAGATGTATCGAAATTGACTCAAGAAAATGCCATCGGGATGCATAGAGGTGTCAATGCCCAAGAAAAAGTTGAGATGGCCAAGATCTTTAACTGGAAGATCAACCTGAAGCTAAGGAATTAGATCAGCAATAGCAGCCTTAGAAGAGCCAGTGACCAAGATTTCATCGACATAAATAAGAAAAAAGATTTGCACCACCTGAGTTCTGTATATAAACAGAGAGGTATCTGCTTGTGAAGCTCGAGTACCAGGCATGTGGTGCTTGCTTAAGTCCGTAAATTGCTTTGTTAAGTTTGCACAAGTGATTAGGGAACTGAGGATGAAGAAAACCTTGTGGTTGAGCCATATAGACCGCTTCAGAAATTTCACCGTGAAAAAAGCATTTTGCACGTCAAGTTGAAAGATTGGCCAACCACGAGTGACAGAGATGGAAAGAACCAGTAGAATTTTTTGGGGCTTGATCACCGGACTGTAAGTTTTATTGTAGTCGATGCCAGGTTGTTGTATGAACCCCTTAGCCACGAGTCATGCCTTATAACGCTCAATACTGCCATCAGCCCTTCTCTTTAGCCGGTACACCCATTTCAAACCAACCAAATTCATGGAGTGGTGGTAAAGCACAGGAGACCAGGTTCGGTTTTGTAATAGAGCATCAAACTTTGTGGTCATGGTTTGACGCCAAGCATGGTCTTTAGATGCAGCGGTGAAATCTGTTGGTTTCGATGAAGACGCAGCTGCAATTGTCATGGCTTGAGAGGGATACCGTATGGTACTGTCTTTATAGCATCTAGTCTTCACAATATTGTTCTTGAGGCGGGTGACCGTGGGATGGGTAGGTAGAGCAGTGGGTGGTGGAGAGATAGTGTCGAAACTATGAACAAAGTGGAGATAGCTGTCGAAAGCAAGGAGTGCTCAGCAGAAGGTTGAGAGAGAACCGGAACAACATCTGGTGAAGAGAGAACAACAAGTGAAGTGTCGGTGGAAGCCAAAATTGAAGTAGCAGGAGCATTTTTCGATTGCAGAGGAGGATGGCTCGCTGGAGAAGATGAAGTTGTGGCCTGAGATTGCTGGGCTTGTGGGCAAGTGGAGGAAGCATGTTTTTGGCCCATTGGGGAATCCCTTGGCAGCTTAGATTGGACCTGCAAAAAAGGAAGATAAGCTACAACATGGTTAGTCGTAGAAGCATTAGAGGGTTGGGCCGAATGGGCTTCAAGAAATGGGAAACGGGCTTCATCAAAATGGACATCTTTGGAAATATAAGTGCGGCCTGTGGGCTGATGGAGACATTTGTAGCCTTTATTTGAAGAACTGTAGCCCATAAAAATGTACAACTTGGACTGATAGTCCATCATGCGAGAATTATAGGGAAGCAAATTGGGCCAGCAAGCACATCCAAAAGTTAAAATTTGTAGTCAGGCGTAACATTGTAGAGACATTGAGTGGGTGATTTGTTATGTATAACTGGAGAGGAAATATGACTAATAAAGAAACATGCAGTTTAAAAAAATCAACCCAAAAACGCTTTAAAATTGTGGAAGAAGATCGTGATGATTTTTCTGATAAAAAAAATCTGAACGATGAGGATATAGATCTCATTGCAAGGAAATTCAAAAAATTCTTGTTTAACAAGAAAGCTAGTGGAAAGCAAAAAGGAGGTAAAGAATTTCGTACAAAAAAAGTTTATAAAGAAAAATGGAATAAAGAAAAATTACAAGGTACAGTGTCATGAGTGCTCCGGCTATGGTCACATTAGAGTAGATTGCCCAAACTTTAAGAAAAAAAAGAAAAATATATGGAATGTCACACTTAGGGACAGTTCAGAATCTGAAAATTCTGCTTCGTCGTCTGATGAAGAAAATTCCTTTATGACTTTTTCTACTGTTGTTGATGATTTTCTTGAAATTGTGCTAATAGAATCTGAAAGTGATGATGATGATAGTGACTCGGATGTAGCTTTTGTTAATGTTGATCAAGAGTTGAGTTTACAGGAAGCCTATAATAATTTATGTGAAGAGGTGGTTAAGCTAAAAAAATTAAATAAGAAGTTGTACAACAAACTCACAGCCGTGGAGAATGAAAAGAATAATTTGTCCGAGACATTAAAAATTTCTGAAGTTGAAGTATCAAAATTGAACACTCAGAGAGGAGTACTTGAGAAGGAATTGGAAAAAGTTCAAGAATACAAGGAAAAAACTGCAACTCAGAAATTAGATGAGATGTTGAGCTTTCAAAAATCCTGTTGTGATCGCACAGGTTTGGGGTACATGACTTCCCAAAGGTATTATCATCCGCTGCCATTTCATCAAAAGATATTATCTTTGTTAAAGGAAGCTAATGTGAGGATGCTCCAAAGAAAGCCGTGTCAAAATCTAACATTCCGAGAGCCTCTAATGAAAGATTAATGTCAAAGAAGCTTAATCAAGGTAAGTTTGAAAGTAAGTTTGTCACTACTTGTCACCATTGTGGTATGTCTGGCCATATAAGGCCATGTTGCTTTAACTTGAGTAAAGTGCAGAAAAAAGAATGAGAAAGAAAATATACAAGTAAAGAAAAGAATTTAGAAAATAAGGTTGAAGACTTGAGTCATCAAATAACCTCCATAAGCCTTAACCTTGGTGAACTAGCAGAATTTTGTCTTCTCAACAAAGGAAAAAATGTGCAAAGTGGGTGGTCAAAAAAGATGTCGTGTGACATAAATTGATAGGACCACTTGCATGTTCTTGTATTCCTTACATATCATTAGTTTAGGACATGCATTTCACATTTTTTTTATTTGTTTGCATTTTTTTTGGGGTTTAGTCAAGTAATCTTCTATTTCTTCTCTTTTCGTTTGGTTTGGTTGAGTTGTTTTCTATTTTTCTGATTTGTCTCCCAGTTCAGGTTGTTTTGTAGTTGAGCAAGGTAACAAGGTGCAAGCTTTGTGTGTGTGTCAAGTTTTGAGTATTTGGGTCCTCACACAGTCAATTCCTTGAACTGAAGCATCTCTCTATTTTGTGTAGTCAACTTTGTGTATGTTTACCTTATGATTCATTTTGATAAAGTCAAATTATAATGCACTGTAAGGAACTCACTTTCACATTCATTATTATTATGTTCCATAATTGTTTAAGAGGTCCTCATCAAAGGGGGAGTCTATGCCTTAAATTGACTAATACTAGTTGAATCTAGTACTAAAAGCAAGAGATCTCCCCTTGCCGAACATAAATGTTTGATTCATATAAAAAAAGTCGATGTTTATTCATTGTGAAGAAAGATAAACATCCTACACGGATCTATCCCTTAAATCTTTATAGAAAAAATCGTTGCTCTAATCATTGTGGAAAAAGATGAGTAATAAAAATTGACATATCAAGGGTTGTGCAAACTTATGTTCGGAGGAGATACTCTTTCAAGTATTTAAGCCCTAGTATAAAGTTTGACTTTTAAGGTGAGAGACAATCTCTTGGGAGTATCTATGGAAAGAAATAAAAAATATATATAATAAAAAGAAAAAGAAAAAGAATGAAAAATACATATATATGATTCATTGAAGTAAGTATTCTCACTCACACACTCACATGAACTTTGATATTGATGAACCCGAAAGAGAAAAGAACTAGCTGTTGCCTGTTATAGTTGAAGATGACTGATAACTGTTGCATAATATGCATGAAAATCTACCTGCATAGAATACTGAAATGAAGTAATTTGCTATGTTCTAAGCTATTACAGCTTTAATAACAATACATTTATGTTGTACGTAATGAATACATTTTTTAATCAATTTGTGCTATTATTTGCTTCTACAACAGAGGACTTTTGTGTTCTAATTTTTTTTCTTCCAAATGGGCAAACGTGCCTCGCACGTTGAGCCATTAGTACTATATATATATATATATATATATATATATATGCTATGAGCTTCAAAATAATACATAAGATACATATTCATATTTTTATTCAAGTTAAACAATAGACACCTATTTAGTAAATTATTATTATTATTATTATTAAGTTAGTGATTAATGTAGTGGGTATACAAAGATGCTTTTAAGGACGACCTCAGAGTGGGGAGGAATATGGCAGGCGTAGGGTTCCTCTTTTTGGTATGAAAATCGACATAATTTGCAAACTTTAAGACTAGCCTTGGGGAGTAGAATGGAGGAAAAGGAAAAAGCCTTTGAAAACAACTGTGAGCATGTGATGGAAAGACATAAGGCTGAAATTTGAAATTTGAGATAAAATGAAAACGGAGTAAGACATGCCTAGGAGTCTAGGACACACAACTTGAAAATACAAGAAAGGAAAATGCTACTCCCACCAAGGATTTCTACTGAAGGTTTCTATCAACTGAGGTTGCTTTGCCACTTGGCTATTTAAAAAAGAAACAAAAAAAGGACCTCTACCTCACTTGCTATTCCCTCTCGACTCCCACCATTTCAAACCTCTCGCAACCCTCTTGCCCCTAACTCGCCCCTGAGCTTCCATTGCCGATCCCTCTCCTCCCTCTCATTTTCACCCTAAAACTAAACCTCTACCTCAATTGCTCCCTCTTGCCCCTCCCATTTCAAACCTCAAACCTCTTGCCCCTGTGCCAAACCCTCTCGCCCCTGAGCTCTCGTCACCGATCACCGATCCCTCCCTCCCTCTCATTTTCACCCTAACACCGAACCTTCTCTTAAGTGATTTGAAAACCCTCTCTTCATTTGAAAACCCTAAGGCCTCAAACCGAACCCCCTCTCGAGTGATTTGAAACCCCTCTCTTCATTTAAAAACCCTAAAGCCTCCCTCTAACTAAGAAAAAAAATCCCCACCCACCCATTAAATTCAGAGTTATTTTCCATTAATACACACATTTCTTGTTCATTAAGGTATAACACATCATTTTCTTTTTTTCGATTTTGAAGTTCTCTTCATTTATGTTATTCTGCCTTGTATTGTTTTCTTGTTGCTGATCTGTTTTCTAGTTCATAGAGAGGGAACCACATAATGGTATACATATTTATATTTAGTCTTTGTCATTTTATCATATTCCGATGAAATGCATGTTCTGGGTGCTATGAATTGGAATATGATGACATGGTATGTTTTTCTACTTTCTTTAGGTTATTCGCTAGCCCACCATGAAGCGATGTCAAGGTACTCTAGCTAGCTGATGAATTTCATACAGCTGCTCTCAGCCTTTGAAGCATTCGAACATAGTTCATAGAAACAATTTTGAATCCTATTGTACCTTTGTCCATCGTAGTTGCTACTCGACTCATAAATACTTTTGACAAATGTGTATTTTCATTTTATATCCTTCCTCCACTGACCAAAATGTATTTTGATAGTACTGTACTCTTGCCTAGTTGAGCCAAGATACGAAGAGCGTGTCTGCATAATATGCCCCTAAACTTAAACAACTTGCAACTGCATTTAACATCCAGGGAATCTTCATCTAATTTGATAATATAGTTTGCATGTTTTATTAAGTCATCAATCACTTGAACCTCATCGGCAACTACGTACATATATCTTTCACTCTCGTACCCCAAAAATGAGGTTGTCAAATATAGAAATTCTCGCAATTCGTCTTGTACTTCTTTGAATTTGGCAATTGTGTATGCTTTTTGAAGCTACGTCTCAAGAGGATAGTAACTGATGCAAAGAATCTCTCGGTGTTAAATGAATTAAAGTCAGCAATGACTTCATTCTCTACCTTCCTCCTAAGGGCTGAATCCTACTAATTAACAAATTGTTTCAGAGTGGTCTTAAAGTTAACGTAATCATAAAAAAAATGCATTCATGACTTCACTCTGTTATGTAGTTGACATTCCAGCCCAAAATGTGTCTCTAACGTAGGCCGGCACCCAAAAACATCGGTCGCTATGTAGTGATCCCAACCATACATTCTCATGTGGATCATAGGTATCGAGCAAATCGCACCAACATTTTTTGAATTCATGCTCACTTAAAGAGTCATACACGCATTTCTGTAGAGTACTCTTGATCTTTTTATATCAAGAATGTGATTCAAACTTCTCAAGGAAGTTTTTTCATTATGTGCTACAAGTAGAAGCGATGCCTAGACGTTGGAAACACCATTGTAATTACAATTTGCATTGCCATGTCTTGGTCTGTGATGATTGCATTTGGTGGTTGGTCGTTCATACACTTCAACTATGACTCAAACAACCACTCAAAGGTATGTGTGTTCTTATTGGATATCAATCCACACCCGAATAAGATTGACTGACCATGGTGGTTCACACCTACAAACGGTGCAAAAGGCATCTTATAGGCATTAGTCAGGTATGTTGTGTCAAATGTAATCACTTTCCTGAATGATTCATACCTAGCTCTACTTCTGGCGTCTGCCCAGAACACATTCTTTAACCTCAAGTCATGGTCCACAGATATCTCACAATAAAAATTTGGATTTTTTTTTTTTTTTTTTTTTTTTTTTTTTTTTTTTTTTTTTTTTTGCATTTCACGAAAGTAACATAGAGCTTCAGAACCTCCAACCCTAAGGTGAAGTTGACGTGCTTTGTCAATATAGTTTCGACACTCCTTCCCGAATGACACATTCTCGTAACTATTCGGCTCAACAACTAAAAACTTGAAATTTTTTTACATTGGTATTCCTGCCTCGTCATTTATTTCAAGCCTTTTAGCCACACAAAGATCAACATTCTTAAAGCATCTAAAATGTCTTACTTTTTCCGAACTACAAACGTGTGTTCTCCAACTTTACTCTAGACAGGGTATATCCACCTTCATCATTCATCGTCGCATTAATCCTAGTCATGCATCCTATCTTCTTTATTTGTCTTGGCTTGAGAACATTGGAAGCCTTACTCTTTGACATGCCTTGTCATGCACATACCAAGGTAAACCATATGACATCCCCCATCTTCTCATTGTTTAGAATTCCTTTTACACACCCTAAATCCCTTCTACTTATCATACGTTATATAGTAAGACTAAACTTCTTTAGCAGATGAAACTTTCATTTCGACCTTAGGTTCTTCAATGGTTTCATCACATTCTTGCTCATTATCAACTCCTACCTCATCATACTCATTATCTGATAGATCCATGGCGGAATCCATTGCAAATCCAGCCTTTGAATTATCTAAGAAGATCTAACGATTCTAACCAGATTCAAAACAAAGTCAGAGCCACATATTTTTTCACCAAAAATGCACGCTCATTTTTATGTGATTGCTACTTTGTTACAAGAAGCACAAGCAGAAAGGTAGCAAGTGCATCTTGTTGCTCTTAAAAAAATAAATAGTGCTTTTAATAGATACCTGAATTGTACATACATGTTTGCTAGGATATTTTATTTTCTCACAGTAAATGATTATGGATATCAGCTACAATGTAATAAAATGTTGTTGTGCTTCGGTTTTAGTTGCATATTAACAAGGTTTAGCTACCAATAAATATTGATTGTTAAATTGAGAGTCAAACATGATTGTAAGCAGATTACATGATTATTATTACTTTGTGGATATTTCCCCATCCAAGTCTAGAAAAATGAGATCTACAAATAGTTAAATTCAATTCCAATCTGTATAAAAGATCGATAACAAGAAAAATAAACATAAAAAACTCTAGCACTTGTAGATCAAACACAACAAATTCAAAAACTCTAACATTTTAGATCAAAAACCCTAACATTCAAGTAAAAGATGGAGGAAAAGAAAATCTATGGCTCGGATTTGTGGGGAGACGAGGATGGGGGGAGGGGAGTCGGAGGATAGCGCTGGACGGAGGGAGAGGGAGGATTGAGGAACGATTCTTGGTACGTTTAGATCCTAAGGGTTACGAAGAAGAGAGGCGATCGGGTTCTTGTTTGTTTTATTTTTTTAAGGCTCCATTTGGATTTGGAAAGTGTTTCATCTCATCTCATCTCATCATTATAACTTTTCCAAATGCCCACACAAAATATAATAAACAATTCAACTTTTTCAAATCTCAATTCAACTTTTTCAAATCCCAAAACAATAATAATATTAAAAAATAATATTCTAACAATATTTTTTTCAACTCTCATATTTCATCTTTCATTTAAAATCATCTCATCTCATCTCTAAATCCAAACTAGCCCTAAGTAATAATCACGTGCTATGCCACCTCCCTCAGTCGGTACCAATTATCGGCATGTTTTCTCGATGATTGTAGCATTAACCTACAAGAATTAGCTCTACTAAAGCGTTCGATTGGACATCTTAGCCAAGATTCGATAAGAGAAAATAATGAATTTTGAGATACGCATCAATCAATGACTCGAACAGTGGCTGGCATGAGTTTTTCAATGCTATATGGTAAAACAATTCTTATTACGGCATGTTTGAACTAACAACATAATCACTATTAGGGATATTTTAATCTACACAATTACAAGAAAAATACCAATTTTGATACTAAATTGGCTCTTTTACAAGTATGGAAATAGATTAACTTACGATAACTTAAAAAAAAAAAAAAAAAACTTACAAGAGAAATGTTATGGTCCTTAATTTATACTATTTATTTTACCCCTTTATGTAACACTACAATGTGATGGCACGTGACTTTTTAAAAAAATTAAAAATACTAACATAAAAGGATAGAGCGAATTTAATATTTTTTTTTTGTATTTTTAGGCATCATTTTATTTTAAATATATATTTTTTAATTTTTTAATAAGTCACACAAATACCACGACAAGAGATTGAACAAGGGGCTTTTCTACACATCATCCTATATCACACATCATACATGTTTTTTTTTTATTCATTTTAAACTAATTGAGTTCTTCTATTCATCATCCATACACTATATATTTGGTAAAAATAAATAAATAATTAAGTGTAGTACGTAGTAGAACAATGATGACTAGAATTTTTCCAGAACAAGTGGTATAAGTTAAAACGCAGAGTAGGGGTGAAAACCGACCCTTTCGATTCGGTTTTTGGGCAAAACCAACACCAACATATGCTTAACTTTTGGGGGAGAAAACCAGCCGAAATCGATCGGCGAGGAGGAGAAACATAGGCCAAAACCAATGCTTCATTTCTCTGGCGGTTCAGGGTCGGTTCTTAGACTGAGCTTCGTCTGAGGGAGTAGAGAGAGAGAGAGAGAGGATGAGAACTGGGAAGACGACACGAGGAAGAAGACGAAGTTATTTCGAAATTACGCCGTTTGGTTTAAACCAAACGGCGTCGTTCTATTTAAATTTTTTTTTAATACGTTATGAATTAAATGACGCCGTTTGGTTTAATACCAAACGGCGTCGTTTTAGTTAGGGGTGAATTCGGTCCGGTCGGTCTCGATGAGGTTTTGTGGAACTGGACCGAACCAATTCGGTCCAGGATTTTCTCACCCTGGACCAGACCGAATAGGTATAAAGACCGGTCCAGTCGGTGCAACCCTATACCTAATGGGCTTATAGCCCAATCTTATTCCTATGTTTTTTCGGCCCAATAGTGAAAGCCCACTAACATTTTATCCAATTTGAAGCCAAAAAAGAACTTGAAAGGACAATAAAAATAATCATAAAAGAAATTGTCAATATACAATAAATTTGAATAAAAGGTTTTACTACAAAAAAAAAGATTTGTCTATATCCATTAGAAACTTCAAAAAAGGAATAGCTACTTGATTTTCTTACTACTAATCCATCCAAACAATTTAAACAAGGTTAAAACTAAAAAATTATACTAGATAATGAAAGAAAATTGAAATAACATTCCCAATCAAATTTGGCTTCTAAAAGAAAGAAAGAAAAAAAAAACCATTCACAAGCATAGATAATGAAAACTAAAAATTATACAGGTCCCAAAAAACTGAAAAATTAAAAGCTCTAAAAAAAACATAACTCTCACCTCTCAATACAAATTATACAATTATTCTCCTGGCAGCTCCTAAGTCCTAGCCTCCTACATCTTTTGGCTTGGCATACTTTCTAGTTTTCACAGTACGCTGTAAAGTGTAAACAAATGAATTATTAGCAAAAGTAACAATTGAAAACTAACAAGCTAAAAAAAATTCACCTCATTAACTTGCATTGGTTGTAAACATTGTATTTGAAGCCTCCATAAAATTTTCACCATCCCAAACAAATTCTATACAATAAAGAAACAAAAAAAATTATAGAAATTTACATAATATATAGTATTATAGATCATAAAAGTTATAAAATGAAGTAAGAAGCATACCCAACTGCCTCTTAAAATCCTCCACTTCATCCATCAAAGTCCTAAAGTTGATTGGAATAGAAGAAGAACGAAGCCAATTCTGCGTACAAATGAGACCCTCAACCATCATCGAAGATAAACTTCTTCGAAAAGGATAAAGTACACGACTCACCGTGCTAAATATAGATTTAGAGGCCACTCTAGATACTAGTATTGCTAGTACATCTCGTGCAACTTTTGAAAGTATACGATATCTAACTGAATTAACCTTCCACCAAATAAGAATGTCAAAACTTGGAAATGTCTCCTCACAACTTTCAGCTAGGTATCTCTATCAACCTCATTCTTGTTGCCCAAAGAGTTTTTCGACTGTAACCGTTACTTAAATAGGGCCATTCTTTCTGCCGTCCTATCAACTCTACCACTACCACTATCATTTGCAGAATTTACTTCTTCACGTGGGGGACTTGTGTGCTGCAATTATAGATCAGAATTGTTGCCTTCCTCATTATCAGCATATGCCTCATACATGTAGGTTAAAGCATTTTTCACATTCCAACTCAAATCAACCACTTTTGTGGGATCATTGGCATACATCCCTTCCAATGCAAAGTCAAAATATCGCATCTTATACCGATGATCAAGAATAATCGCAATAAACAACAACATATTCATATTATCTAAGTCGCCCCAATATTTGTCAAATTTTTTCTTCATATTTATGGCCATTTATCCCACCACGGGGCTTCCTACTTCACACTCCACTTCAATTGCATCGGATATTCTAACTAACTCCAGAAAAAAGGAGTTGCAAGTTACATATTGATTCCCCGAAAAAGATAAAGTTGCATCATGAAATAGTTGAAGAAATCTTACAAACAACCTTACATTCTCCCAATCGTTATTATTGGGAGGCCCTAACTTCTTTGATATTCTCCTATTCACCACATCACTTATTTCGTCATCATCGTCTCCAACACTAGTAAGGAACCCCGAATCTTCTTCTTCCAACCGTTAAAAAACTTTTCGAAATTTTAAAACTCCCTCCAACATAAGATAGGTTGAGTTCCACCTAGTCGGTACATCTAAACAAATGCCACTTTTGTTTACAATTTCTTCCAACCCAATACTCTTCTTAAATGTATTCCACTTTTGAGGTGAGGACTTAATATATTTCACAACACCTCTCACCTTCACAATAGACTCATCAAATTCCCTTAACCCTTCACAGACGATTAAGTTTAGGATGTGGGTACAACACCGAACATGCAAGAATTCATGTTCCAAAATAGTGTCCTTCCTATACTTGGTTTTTTTCTTCAAATAAGAAACTGCTCCGTTATTAGAACTTGCATTATCAAGTGTGATTACAAGTACTTTCGGTCTCTCCCAATCGTGCAAGCACATCTCTATGGCCCTACCAAGTGTATCACCCTTGTGATTCTCAACCAAACAAAAAGAAAGAATTCTTTTGTGTAGTTTCCAATTATCATCAATAAAGTGTGTAATGAGATATATATAGTTGAGATTTTGCAAGGATGTCCATGTATCCGTGGTGAGAGAAACTCGTTGCCCTTGAAGAGCACTTCTCAACTTAGTTTTTTCCCTTATATACACACTAAAACAATCCTTCACAACTGTAACACGGGATGAAATCTCTACCCAGTTAAGGAAAACAACGAGCATAAACTTCTTGAAACCCTCACCTTCAATGAACCTAAATGGCAACTCATCAAGAATAATCTTTTCTAATAAGCCTTGTCTGCAAGCCTCAACACTAAATTCTATAGGCACAAATCCCCCACTACCACTTCCTGCACCTGCCTTCCAACCGAGAGTAGTTTGGGACTTATCCGTCTTATTCAATGGACATTTTTTACATTATTTTTCAATGTTATACTTCATGGACTTTGTACCGTTGGTCTTCGTATCACATGCATACGAAGCACCACAATAATTACATGCAGCCCTAGGTTTACTTGGATCACCTTTTGGTATTTTTGTAAAGTGATCCCAAACCATTGACTTAGGTCTACCACTAGCACTTAGTTTAGTATTAGCACTTACATTGGGTGGGAGTGGAGGAATGCCTTGCCCATGTGTAGCCTGTGTTGACTCTACATCATCTATAGTTCTAATCTTGTGGAATCAATCTTGGAATAGAGTTCATCTAGAAAAGAAAGAAAGGGAATTAAATGAAAATAACAGACTGACTTGGCAAAATAATTGCCAATGATAACCCATATCAGGAAAAGGAGAAAGAAAGAAAGGGAATTAAATTTTCATTTGAAGATAGCAACTCTACTGACTTGGCAACTCTACTTTAAAGAAAGAAATGGATTTAAATTTCTACTTCTACTTATTATTTCCAGAACATTTAAAGATAGCAAATTTACTGACTTGGCAAAATAATTGCCTGAATACAAGGAAAGTAAATAACAGAGGTTAAAGCATGACTTATTAAAGATAACCCATGCAATCTTGCAGGTGTTGATCCTTGGATCTAAACATACAACACTATCTTTCATGTGAATTGAGATAAGTTGATTTTGTTTAATTCAAAACAATATCCGTGGTATGTAAGTTCTCATCTTTTAAATCTTCTAAGCCTTCCAACCCAGCTTCTTCAACTCAGGTTTCCCCACCCTCCTCCTCACCCCTCCTCCCTTTTCTTTTGCTTCTGTTTTTGTTTTTGTTTTTTTGTTTTTGTAGGTATCCTCTTTTGGTTTCAAAGCATAATTATTTGTATTTATAGGAAATACCGACAACACCTTCTTATCCTGATTGGTCGAGCTCTATGCAGGTTTAGGGTGAAACTATGTTTAATTTTTCAATTTATTTGTGCATGTATGAAATCTTTGCTTTTATGTATCAGGATTATTTGAATATATGGATAATCAATGTTAGTGGCTTATAACAGACTGAAGTAAGTAACAGACTCAACACGAAGTCGCATGGATAATTCTAAAGACAAAGTCTATCAATGCACAAATTTGATTGTGAAGCACTGAAGAACCTAAAGATCCAAAACGTCCAACAAATTCTTAAGACAAAGTCTATCAATGCACATCTTTTAATCTTTTCGTGAGTCAAGTTAATGTTGAGAGAGAGAGAGAGAGAGAGAGAGAGTACCATGCGCGTCGTGACGGAAGGGGCTGACAGCTTCAAATTTCAGGGGATGCGAGGGGGGGGGGATCGCTGCTGGAGAGCGGGAGGCTGTACTAGGTTTTGAAAAGGAAGAACAATCACAAATGAACGGGGATCTCTGGGATCTAAACGGGGTGGGGGTGTAACGAAACGGCACCGTTTTAAAGCCGGTTAAGTAAAAAAGAAAAAAAAAACTAAGTTGTGTGAAATGACACCGTTTCACGCAACCCAATTTTAGTATTCAACTAAAGGACTTAAACGGCACCGTTTAGATCCAATTTGGTACTAAACGACGCCGTTTCTTCTGATTGGCAGATTATATATTTTTTAAGTTGTGATTCTTTGACACATAAATTAATTGAAAACATTATTAAAATTTTTAAAATTAAAATAAAGTAAACTATTTAATGTGGACTATTTAATTAACTCATTAAAAAATAATTAATGATAACTCTTATAATATATACTAATATTATATATTATACTATTATAGACTTAATAGTGTTACTAACTTACTACTACATATAGTGTATATATATATATATTATAATGATATAATGATACTAATACTAAATTATTACTATACTATACTAATATTGATATTAATTATTAATATTATATAATAATAAATGGTCATAGACTCATAGTGATATAGTCATTAGTCATAGTGATATTAATAATTTAATACTATATATAGTTATAGTCTTATAGACTTATAGTGATTTCGTTGTAATTATAGACTATAGTTATAGTGATTTAGTTTATTTATTAATTCATAATTATAATTTATATTGATGACGTAATGGTTACATTGTTACTAACTTGCTAAGTTAATGCATAATGAGCTATTTACAATTTTTTACATTTTGTATATGAAGCAATAAACATAAATAATTTAATTATCCATGATTCCATACATCCATGATCCATACATGCTCTATATTTACTTGCAAGTTGCAACTTAGGTCATAGTCTCATAGATGTCAATTGTGATACATTAGTTAATTGTGAATTGATAAGTTAATTGATAATATACTATTAATATAATATTAATTTTTAATTATATATTTAAAATTTTATATTGTAAATAGGGATAGCTTAGATGAAAATTACATAATTTATTATATAAAATAATATATTTATAAATTAATTAATTAATTAAAAAAAAAATTTTAAAAAAATTCCTATTAGGTCGGTTCGGTTCGAGAAATCCCCACCCCGGGGCCGGACTGAAGATCGGAATTCCCCTACTTACAGGATCGAAACCGACCATGTGTTTTTTCGATCCGGTCCAGACCAGACCGAACCGGTCGGTCTGGTCGATTTTTCCTGTCCGAATCGACCGTTTTACACCCCTAGTTTTAGTTGTGTTTAAAACACAACTACAGGCTTAAAACGACATAGTTTGAATCGACGCCGAACCGGCCGATATCGATTTTTTCTATTTGCTACTGCACGCTGATTTGTTCTCCATCAATTTCGATTGTTCTGAACTCCGACGACCGGTCTGAATCGGTCTAAGTCGGTTTCTCGGTTTGTTGTCCAGCCATAACGCATAGTAACATTTATCAACTTCAATATTTCATGTCATCCGTGTCATATGATTAAAATTTAGAATTATTTAAAACTTTGAATGATATGAACTCTACATCTTCGAGGACTCGAAAAGCTGAAACAATGGCGGGAAACAAAACCCTAGAAACCCACGAAGATGAAAGGGTGAGTGCTACAACTGATAGCAGAAAGAAAGAAATGGATAAAGTGATACCGGAGGCGGGGGAGCTTCCCAGAGCTATCGTCCGCCGGGTCGTGAAGGATAAGCTCTCCCAATGCTCCCCCGACTGCGACATGTCCGTTCATAAAGAGTCCCTCCTCGCTTTCTCCGAGAGCGCTCGCATCTTCATCCACTACCTGTCCGCTACGTAAGCTTCCCCAAAATCAAAATCTTTCCTCTCGCACAATTTCTTCGAATTTGTTTAAAAACTTAGGGTTCGATCTTTTTGTGGCTATTCGAAATTGTCTTCTAGCTAGGATTGTAGCGTAGGAGCAATTTGTATTCAGTTTATGCATCTAGGGCTATGGTTTTTTTCTTCTTCCTGGTTGTTTTTAGGTATTTTTGTTTTGCTATGCCGACTTTTGCCGATATCGGACGCGTGCAGGGCTAATGATATATGTAGGGAATCGAAAAGGCAGACTATTAACGCTGATGATGTGCTGAAAGCGCTTGAAGAAATCGAGTTTCCGGAGTTTCTGAAGCCTCTTAAAGCCTCTCTTGATGGTTAGTACATTTACATCTGCCCACTGTCGGAGTTTCTTCTTCTGTAGCCTACATTAGGACAAACGTTTCTTCTTAAAATAGGAATGAGTTTATAGTTATCAGTTTATACATGGTCGAATCATCGAACATGTATGAACTAATACTAGATCACACTGAATTCCCCATTGCATATTTGAAGCCTTAAGCTCAACACTAACATGCCATTTTGGGAAATGAAAGTGCACCTGACAATTATCGTTCTTCATTAATATTTAGTTGAACTCTACCAATAAGCTGTGGCTTGATTAAGCGGGTTTAGGACTCACTAGTTTTCTCTGTACCTTAACGAACAAAAAACGTCCTTAGTAAGATGTGTCCCTGAAGTTTAGACTCGTCAGTTGTCAAATTTTTATTTCATTTTGTATGTAAGTTTTCAGATCGTAGATGGTGGATAGATGTTTGTTTGGTGTAATCCTTAGTAAGATGAGTAGTCCTATGTGCTGTATTACAGTGTTCTTTCTTCTGGTCACATTTCGTAAAAGGGTTTTCTTCTTGTTTCTCTAATGAGCTAGACATCATTTCCTTTCTTTATTTACTTGTTGGATGTGAGCATTACTAAATTAAAAATGTCTGGCCCTAGGAAAAAGTTTTTTGTTGTTTATTCTAGTGGAAACGCATGTGTGGATATTTGAAAGAAGGTAACTCCAATGGAGCTATTTACAGGTGGTCCAGACTTTGTCCCAATCTCTGTTATGAACAAGGTCTGCGGAGAAGCTTTGGAGATTTTTATCAAATTTAGGATTTGATTGCAAAAAAAAAAAAAAAAAGCTGCCAACTACGAAATATAGGAATATTCAGTTATGGGTAATGGGGAATTTAGTTATGGAGGAAGATTCAGTAATGAGAGTAAAGGTTGGTTTTGTGCCCTCTCAAGTATGTCTCAATTTGCTATATGGAACGCATTGAACAAGTGATTTACAATCTAACTTGCACTAAAAAGGCTCTTGCTGATTTTAGAAGGAGAATTGAGATTTTCAGCTCCTTTTAAGTTCTTCTGGACTTTGCTTTTATAATAACATAGGACAGCTTGAGCAAGCAGGTTGGTTGAGCCACGAAGGTGTCAAAATAAGGCAAGTTTGAATTGCTCTGAGCCAATTGCTGTGCAGGTCTTAGTTAAGCTTTTCTTTGCGCCTATGCAAAATAAGCATGGAATATTATTGAAACTTGGAATCTCCTTATCTTTTTTTTATTTGTGAAAATTTATTAATATCAATAGGCGTAGCCAAGTACACTGGATGTATACAAGAGAAAACACCTAGCTAGGAAGCAGAAATAGATATAGGAAATCGTAAACATTAAGCCGATGATAGGGAAATGATCTGAACAAAGCCCAAGAGGGAGAAATTAGAAACCTATCCAATCCAGACCAGCCCGATTGGATGACCATGTGAATGATCCTCCAATCTCTTGCTTGGGACAAAGACGCACCTTCCCCGATCCTCCAATCTAGATTTGGCCCATAAGCTCCAGCAAAGGCCCACTCGAAATTATCTACCACCTTTTAAAAAAGGTAAAGGGGAGGGTTTTGACGGTTGATAATCTAAGGAAACGCAGTATGATTGTTATGGAGTGGTGCTTCATGTGTAAGAAGAATGAGGAATTGATTGCTCATTTACTTTTACATTGTGAGGTGG
This sequence comes from Juglans regia, assembly GCF_001411555.2. NCBI lineage: Eukaryota > Viridiplantae > Streptophyta > Magnoliopsida > Fagales > Juglandaceae > Juglans > Juglans regia. The sequence continues at coordinate 16,957,320 of NC_049905.1, read as the reverse complement.
CTAGGGAGTTATGGGTTTGCATTCGTAGTAGAGCTGGGCTGAGTTGGGTTATGCCTAAGAGTGTGGTGGATCTACTAGCATGCTGGAATAGGCATTATAATAGTTCTCAACTGTTAGCGGCGTGGAGGATGATACCTTTGTGCTTAATGTGGTGTTTATGGACGGAAATGAATGACAAGTGCTTTAACAACAAGGAGCGAGCAGTGGAGGAAACCTGGAATTTCTTTGTGTCTTCTCTTTTTCAGTGGTTTTTTGCTATTGTATTAGAAGGAGGGAATGTTCATGAGTTTTTGTTTTCTTTTCAGCTTCTAGAATGTAATTAGGTGTCTCATTTTGTATACTTCCTGTGTACATGGGTTTCGCCTAGTTTCATTCAATTCAATAAAGATTCTTACTTATAAAAAAAAAAAAGGTAAGCCACTATAAATTCCCCGACACACTTCTCAACTCTCTCCGGCACTCTTGTATCCCACAAAATTAATGAAGCTCCCTTAGAAGCTAAATAGGACCATCCTAAGTATTGGCAACTCCACAAACTCCGAACAAGCGATTGAAAACACACAATTTAAACTTTCCACAAGTAGAGCAAGTTTTTAGTTTGGAGACACTTATTAAACTCATTTAGTCCTCAGACATTCCAAGTTAAAATATTGGGCTTCATAATACAATTGGTTCTGCCCACCCTCTAGTCCTCCCTCGACTTGGACTACCTCCCGTAGCATCATTGTTGATTTGCCCAAGTAAGACGCTTTAACTTCCTGCTCTTTTTAGATCTTGGTTTTGTTCCAAGTAAGTGACCCGCTTCAATTGCAGTAAATAGTGCTGTGAATTGGTCCTCAAATCCTCCACATGTAATCCCCACACACTGCTGTATCTCGTTAACCTTTTGCAAAACCCAATCTTTATAGGCAGGGGCAAGCTGGAAATGGGTCCTTGTGGGGAGCCAACTCACAAGATTATTGCTTGGCCGAGTTACAATTACTAAATTATAAAACATAAAAAAAAAAAAAACAATAAACAAAATTGGAGACTTTTTGTTTGTTTTTGGGGATGGGGGGGATGAATTGGGCTAGGAGCCATTGCTCCCCCTAGATTTTTCCTGCCTTTGAGCACAAGCTCCAAGTCTAATGTAGTGAGTTTGATGCCTTGTTCACCAGCTAAATTTAATTTTTGTTAGTATTTATAGTATTTGGCTAAATTCGGTTTCAAAACAATGGGCAACGTTTGTTATTTGGTTTGTGTTGATAGATAAGATTTATCTATAAGGATAATGAGTAAGGGTCAATAAGAGATCAAGTTTATCTACAAATGCTCTGTTTGATGAGATAACTTTTACTATTAGATGAAGACGAAGGTTTGAAGATCTCATAATTCAATGGACGAAATCTGAAGAAGAATTCGTGTCTCGTCAAGAATGTGTCACGATAGGTTATCTGCAGATTTTCAGGATTGAGATTTTGAAGTAAGAGATCAAATTTATCTACAAATGTTCTATTTGATGAGATATTTTAGAAAATTTGCAGATAACTTAGAGTAATGGATGAAGATGAAGATTTGAAAATCTTAAAATTCGAAGTCTGGATAAAGACCATGTTATCTGGAATTCTGAAGAACAATTCGTGTTTCGTCAGGAACCTGTCACGACAGATCAACTGCAGATTTTTAGGAATGCGATTTTGAAATTCAAAAAGAGTTGATCAGTTCAAGGGCCATTCAAGGAGCACGAAATTGGCCTATAAAGTTACCAGATCAGATATTGATACTCCATCCAAGTGTGCCAAGAGAGAAAAGGAGTTTTGGGACTTTTACAAGGATTCTCTCTCTTGGAGTCTTTGTAAACCACACAAAATACAAAGATAGTGATACATGTGATTTGAGGTGAGTTCAGCCACTGGAGGTTCTAGGAGAAGAAACCAAGTTTGGTGATTGTCAGAAGTTCTGGCTGCTATTACGATAGGGACAAAATGAGTCGTTTTGTTGTAGCAAGGCATTCATATTGCAAAGGGTTTGTAAGAAACTTGTATTAATCTTTAAATAGTGGGATTGGTTTGTTCTGGAGAGGCTGCCTGTTTTAGTTTTACCTTTGAAGAGTTCTTTAAATGATTTCCCGTCATCACCAAAAATCCTTATCTTGTGGTTGGCTTGTTTTGTTTTGTTATTTAAAGTCAATCTCATAGTTTCAATTTTCATTTATGTTTGGTTCTTGAGTGGAATGCATCTTATCATATGGGATGTCTGGCCTTGTTTAATGCTAATTGGGCATGGGGTCATAAGGGCTCTTTGCTAGCCCATTGGTCTAGGTCAATTTTTTAGGGGAGCAATGAGATGTTCAGTGGTACAGTAGCAGCAGTTATTGTGCGTATACAGGATGGTCTTATCTGTTCTAAGTCACTGCTCTTGTTTCTAAAATTTTCTTCGGGTATCAGAGTCGGTCTTATTTAGGTCTGTAAAGTATCCCCGACCTGTAACTTATGAATTTATGTGTTTTCAAAGGGTATGTGTATGAATTTATGTATCTGATGTATCTGAGTCAGAGCTCCCACTCAGGCATGTGAAATATATGGTAGTTGTGACTTATGAATCTAGTATGTATTTTTGTTGAGTATATGTGTATAAATGTATTTATGAAATAGGCACCTAGAATAAAAAATATATATATGTTCAAAATATTCCATCTGCATTTTCTGGAGAAGAAGCATATGACGAGGTAGCTAGATGGCTTCATGGACACAAATCTCGTGATTCCAGGAAGTTACTCTTTTGCTCTACCATCTCTTCTGAGTGATGTTCCAATATCTTCTTGTTGCCTATCCCAAACTATTCTGTCCGGCATCACAAACCCCAAGAGAAAGGTGGCGCAATCCAGCCACCACTCCAGAAGCTGAACTGTAGTGCAGCCCACATGCATGAACTCCTAAGACAAAGCTCGGCAAGGTCGGAATGAATTGGTCAAAACAAAATTGTCTTGTAAACTGGTGGGGAATTGACAGTTCTTGTCCATGTGTTCATATAAACTCCAATTCTTTATTTATGATATTTGAGCAGTTTAATTGTATTAGCATTCGTCATGCATGTTAGCTGCCACCTAAAGGGATATTGTGTGCATAACTATAGCTGCATTTGATGATAATTTTGATCCATTGAATGATTGAAAAATGACAAATATCCAAAAAAAAAAAAAAGATAGTTTAAAATTTTAGTTTCAGTTCATTTTCTTATGAATAAACTGTTGCCGACATTTTTTTTTGGTTGGTTTCCATACAGAGTTCAGGCAGAAAAATGCTGGAAAGAAGGCCAAAGTGGCGAAGGAGAAAGAAGTGAAAAAAAGGAAAATGGAAGAAAAGGCACCACAGAAAAGTGGAGGTGGTGAAAGGGATGAAGAAGAGGAGGGAGACCAGGATGGAACTGGCGACGACTAAGCCAGACCGTTGAACTTTACCCTGTGGGAGTGAAGTATAGTGTACTTGTATGCTTTTTTAGTCGATGGCCTTTTGTAAGAGCGCATCGAACCATTTCATTTGCTTTGTTCATATCTTCAAAAATGCCTTCATTTTATTCATAAAGTGGAGACCTCAAGTTAAAGCTTTATAAATTGCTTTGATGATGCTGAATGTCGGAGGAGACTTTGGTAAATGTGGCATATCTTTTACCTGATTAAAATTCGGATTTTTGTTAAAAAATTATATTTTCAACCTCGATAATATTTAATAATGAAATTTCATTTCTCATTTAATAAAGTGTTTACATGAAACAATTTGATTTAAAAAATAAATTTTAAAATTTAAATCTTATTATTTTAAGCTGGATAACTCTTGTAGAAAGGTTTCCTTGCAAAGGAGCAATGGAGAAAAAGTTCAACATATCTGCATTTTGTAGTTTCAAATTTTCAGTCTAACACGAGAAAATAGGATCTCATAATTTCATGGATAGATGAAAAGAAAATCCAGGATGTGATGATCAAAGAAAAATGTCCTTTCTTGGGCAACGTTTTATATCCAGTTAAATCTCGAACCTGTGTTAATGCGTCCCCCATCACTGTTTTCTTTTTCTTTTCTCTTTTTAAGGGTAAATCATGGATGGTATCGTTCATGAGAAAAAAAAAACCATAACTCTGAAACAAATTATTTTAAGCACTTTGGTAAGGAACACATTATTTTTACCTCGTACTATTGTATCTTTCCTCAAAGGCTCAAAGCCATAAACCAAATTTCCAGGCAAACTACGTATGTAATCAAATGGGCATTTAGAGTTATCTTATATAGTGCGTGGATTTCCCTTTTCTTAAATTTTATTTATCCGAAAAAGAACGTGCTCTATATAATCTTTATGGAGCGAGACATGACTCAGCAACGAGAATACTAAACACTTGCATTGAAAAGCATGTAAATGCCGTAAGTCCTATCCAGCCACTAAAAAAGGCTGATAAATGAAAATTATGAACAGGAGAGGAGAACCTAATACCAAAGTACGAGAATACCAAATCCAGCTTCAATAAATAAGATGATAATGCAAACTTCAGATACAACAATATTTAGGTTTGACATTAGAACAAACAGCACCTTATGTATAGATTTTTGGCACTAGAGGAGCAATTAATATGGGCGATACCTGCGCCCGTGGCCACCTTCATTGCCATGCCTTCCCCTACTTGAACTGCCACCCCTGCTGCCACTTCCACCAACACCCCTGATACCACTTCTTTGATGTGAAGGTAGGATTTGTGGTTGTGCTCCTGGTTGTTGCCTGCAATGATGACAAAAAAATAATTGGCCTTCAGCCCTTCAATCCCTATCTAATTAACCAGAGGGACCATTGGGCCATCATAGAATTGTTAGATGCTACTGCATCACTAAAAATACTGATTACTCATCTCACCAGTCAGTCTCAGTGGAAAGTAAAGCTTTCCAAAGTGGGCATGAGAGGAGGAATTCATAAGGGAACATTCTTTTTCTTTTACATCGGTAAATTCATAAGGGAACATTTGCAGATGCAAAATTAATAATCTAAAATCAGTAACTACTAGCCTATTTAAAGCAAAAGATGTATGCATGTGCTTACAAAACATATCCAATCCGTCCGTCTGGCAGAAGCATTGGCATCATTGCCAAGCCAGCAGGAGTTGGTCCCCTCCCATAGATCAGGGGCTGCAAGATATGCATGCAAAAATATCAGCAAAAATCTAATTATTAATAACAAGTGAGATATGTTGCACCAGCTTCTATAGAAAAGCATATTTTGTGTATTAGCACCATTTGAAAACCTATAACATGTAGTAAAACACCCCCCCCCCCCCCAAAAAAAAAAAAAAAAAAGAATAAGGATCTAGAAGGAATCTATCTATGTAAATACTCACTTGATTGAAGAAATAAACATGCATGGATGAGTAGGGTAACCAATTTATCTATTACTCACCGGTGCAAAGCCCGCTGCACCATATCCTGCACCAAGAGCACCACCAAAGGCACCATCAACTAAACCATAACCAGCACGAGGGGGGTATGTTGGAAGCAATCCTGCCTTCTGAGAATTGGATCCTCCAGCCTTTTGATCTGCCTGTGGTTTTGCAAGCGAACACTCCAAACCTTGGCCTAAAATCAAAACAATCCCAAGCAACAGGAATGAATATTTTGTTTGCATTCAGATAAGCAAAATATACTAAGAAACTCAAGCAATGATCACCATCTAGTTCGTATTTTTCTGTATTCTTCAATGCCTTCATAGCACTTGACCTCTCTGCAAAATGTACAAAACCAATTCTATTTTTTTCCTGTCCAGGTTTGGCTGGTGGCAGAACCACTTTTGTGATTTTCCCGTGATGTTCAAATAGCTTCTTTAACTGCTCCTGGGTTATATTCTTTGGCAGATTCTTCACATATACCGCCTTCACCTGTATGAAACAATTCTTAGCTTTCAAAGAGCTTGGCCCAACAATAAACTTCCATGAAATTCAACAACAGAATTATGAAAAAAAAAAAAGAAAAAGAATTTGATGGCTATCAGATCCAGAAGACTAATTCAGAATGATAGGGGAGAAGCCCTGATGCACTTGAAAAGAAAAGCATTTAAAATGGTGACCATACAGACCAGGCATGGATCAATAGGCAATACAATTCCAGTAAGTGTACATTATCCCATAAAAGTCAACCAATCAAATTATTTTGATAAATAAAAAATTTCTTAATAGAAAACCAGGCAAAGCCCGAGAACTCTGGATGTATACAAGAGACACCTAGTTAAGAGGAGGAAGAAATAGAAACAAGAAAGTCATGAAAGCTAGCCCATCGAAATCTATAACTATTGTCCAAAGGAATAATGCTTGAAAAAAAAACTTCTAAGATCCTCCAGGGAATGCTCCTTGTCTTTGAAGTTCCAGTCATCAACCCATCAAAGGAGAATAACAAGTTGACTTTCTTTTTTATAGATTGGATTTGATTAGTCTAACTTATTGGGTAGCACCTCGTTCTTTTGCCAGCTTCATATTTATGGAAGCAGCAACACCATTTTTTCAACACCATTACATGCCACCCATTCAGGTCCAATGAATCATAACATCTTTTCCTAGGTGCACACGGAGATAAACACTTGTAGTGCTTTATCCAAAAACGAAAAAAGAAAAAAAAAAAGATTTTGTAGCTTTCACCAGTCAAAAGCATCAACATTGACAACAGAATCAGAAGAAGAAGATAACAAAACCTGTGAAGCAGCTGAAGAATCAGCATTTTTTGGGTCAGCCCAGCTCACAGTCGGAGCATTATCGCCTAGCTTAAATTTTGGGCTTGTCATCTTTTGTCTTGAATACTCAGCACATGCATGGTTATGATAGTCAACAAAAGCAAAGCCCCGGTTATTGCTTGCGTTCTTCATATCCTGTGACCAAGATTGTGATAAAATCAGCACATAATACTTGTAACCCAAATATATTTCCAAACCACTGCCTGTTGTAGAACATAAGTTTCACAAAAGCGCGGAGAATTCAGAAAAATAAATAAACAAGAAGAAGCAAAAACATAAAATGGAAATGGAAAAGAAGAAAAATTAATAATCCCTGAAATAAATAACTACCATTAAGAGGTATAACTTCACATACTGACCTTAACCAGTTCTACAGCAGTAACTCCAGGCCCAATCTCAGTTACAACCTTCCTAAGATCCTCCTCTCCCCAGTTTCTAGGAACATTACCAATGAACAGACGGTGCTTTGCTTGAGATGTTGAACATTTTATTTTTTTACCCTGTGAGAGAGAGAGAGAGTGCAAAAAAGCTTTAACAATTCTAGCATTCATAACTACTAGCAAACCCTCACAAGAAAAATGTTTGCAAATTGCCAAGAAAATAATGCAAACAAAAGGTCTAAGAAGAAGATCTTAATCTTTTACCCATCAATTATATTTTACTTCCAATTCAATATATAACTTGCCATCAAGTCATTCAGCTTACATGGGGAATAAGCAACAAAGAAATGCTGGGAAAAAGGTTATCTTACCTTAAATTCAGTGTTGTTCAGCTCATCAATGGCTTTAGAAGCTAATTCTGCACTTCTAAAGGTCACAAATGCAAAGCCCTTGTTCTCACCTGAATCTTTTCCTTTCATAACTCGAACCTGATGTCACAGAACATTATGGTATTAGCATAAACCTTTACAAATGACATTTAAGATGTTACTTTATAAACAGAAATAGATGTAACCTCTGTAACTTCTCCTATAGATTCGCAAAAAGCCCTCAAATCCTCATCCAAAGCATCATGGGGAATGCCACCTATGTACACTTCAGAACCATGCGGAGGGAGTGCAAGAAGTTCGGCACATTTTTTCTTCTCATCCCCATCTTCAACCTTCAGCTCACCACCACTAAGGATTTTCAGTGCATCAGCTCCATCAGCATTATTAGTATCCTCCTCTTCCGCTTCTTCCACTTCCTCCTCTTCTTCTTCCACCTCTTCTTCAATTTCTTCAACCTCCTCTTCCTCCTCTACTTCTTCATACTCAATCTCTTCCTCCTCCTCAGGATCTTCATCTTCATCAAGATCGACTTTCTCTTCCGACTCAACTGGCTTTTCAGGCTCACTTGGCTTTTGAGGTTCAACTTGCTTACCAGAAGATAATGCATTTGCCTTTGTCCGTGGCATCTTATGTATCAAACAAAACAAGCTTGCGAGGCAACTGTGAAGACGGCACAGAGGCCAGAAGAATTCATCGGAAGAAGTATACACATATCGACAGGAGGAAACAAAATGAAAGGCCAAAAGGAGTTGTAGAGTATGAAGTTCATTGTTTTTGGTCAACAAAGTATGAATTTCAGCTGTATCCGTCTGATGAGATAAGACTCAAGGTTGCAATGTGAAAGACTTTTTATCAATGGGATAAGAAAAATTAGTAGCAGCACTAACAGAGACAGGCAAAAGAGACTTCTGAATGATACTTATAAGGATCATGAAGGTGGTGCAAAATATCAAAATAGAATTTCTTCAGTATAAGAATGCTGTGACAAAAACATATAGAGCAAAAAAAGCATTTCACTTTCTTCATTCCAAATGGTGTATATAACCCCACAAAATTCAAGAATAGCAGAGAAGCTGAAAATTAAATATTACGAAGATCAATTACATGGTAATCCATGGAAACACAGCAAGGTTAAAAGAAGTTTCCAGGGTTGTTTTTACTTAAGAGTCAATCAGATATAAAAGGAATGGAGCTGCTGAACAATAAGGGGAACAAAGCCACAAAAAATTGTCCACTCTCAGAAAATAATACCAGTTCCAGATAAACGTACCAATATGTGCACCTTCCTGCAATAGATTTACATATATAAGCTGAAATCAGATATTTAGGAAGGGCATTGTAGTTTTGCATAAGCAGTACAGCAATATCACACAAATAAACTAAAAATAAACACCTTCTTGCACTGTCTTCAAATATATGTATATCCAAAGATACGTATAGCGTGAACCCATTATATAGACTACGCAAAAAATGTATGAGAGGGTGAATAAAGCATAGCATGCCATCTTCATAGCCATGTTCTAATCAAGTAATAGTCAAGCAAGAATATAGACTATCAATTAAGATTAAAGACAGCTAAATCAAATAGCTTACACAATGTGGGTTAAATTAATTTGATATACAAAAAAGTTGATCATTTGTGGGTTTCATACGTGTTTTTTTTTTTTTATAGGCGAAAGAACATGTTTTTTTTTTTTTATATGAGCTCAAAAACAAGAGTTTAACCTAAACCAAAAGGCAAACAATCTACATATCCATTATACACATGAGCAGACAACAATTAGAAATAAAACAATTTCGAATTCAATCAAGTCAGGATACATGGGCATTTTTGCCCTTAAATTTATCTTCATCATTTTCTTAATGGTTATTTGCTTCTAAGCTTCTTTTTATGGTTCTTATATTTCTTTTTTCCACTTGTTGAAATTCAAGTTCTACACGTATCCCTTTTATTATTTTTAAGATACAATTTGGTAGTATATTTCTTCTTTTGCTTTCTAAGGAAAATTTCTTCAAGAAATTGCATATTTTTTAAAGATTCTCAACACGTTTTAACATGAAAAAATATATTATGTTTTTTTATTTTTAGTAATTCATTTTATCAAAAATATTATTTTCAGTATTTATTATTCTTTTTGGAATGTGTAAATTTACTTTATTTAATGCAGTTATTAGTTTAAAGTTACATGAGGTTTTTTACTTATTAATCTTGAAAAATGTAGCTTTTCCTTAGTCTTAAATTTCTTTTTTATTTTTTTCCTTATTTGTTAAAACAAAATGCCATTTTTTAATAACTTAATATTGCTATTAACAAAAGCTGAACCACATATTAGTGCCAAATAATTTGGCCCCCCAAGATTTTAATCCTGGCTTCGTCCCTGCAGCAGAAGGTAAGACTTTTCGCATTCGAATAAGCCCATGCAATAACAAACCACACGCCCAAAAGTGCAAACTGAAATATATATGAAAAAAAAAAAAAAACCTAACTTCCGAAGCCCCAGTTGCTACGCATATAAAACTCAACTCACATACAATGAAATTATACTAAAACAGGTTCCAATTTCAACAGAACACATTCAAATTATGCCACCATGACAACTACGTTGAGGAAGAATTCAACAGAGACAGTCACAGAGAGAGAGAGAGAGAGAGAGAGTACCAAGAGGCTACCTTCGAAGATTGATTTTTGTTTATTGGCTGTAAAATTCTGAACAGCAACTGAAACTGAAACTGAGAGATTGCGTGATCGAGACTTTCCCTCTCGCAAATGTAAGAAATTATTGCACCGCTCAAATCTTGAATTATGAATGTGGTTTTAAGAAACCCTAGAGTGGAGCGGGCTTCTTGGTGCTTCACACCCAATTATTGTGTGTGAATTACAGATATTAATTCCTTGTTACCAAATGGGGTTTCCTTTTATCCTTAATTTACACTTTGCCCATTTACCTCACACTCGCATCACGCTACTTGTCTTCCTCCACAATTATTTTTTACAATTTTTATTTTTATCAACTCAAAAAGTTTTATATTGTTCGAACGATACACTTCAAATACATTTTAAAAACAATAATTATTGTATTAGAATAATTCTTATAATTTAATGTGTTGTCTAATAATTAAGAATAATTAAAAATAGTAATGAATAGCGGTTCTTTGTCACACTTCCTCCTGTAATAGTAGAATAAGGTTGGAAATAGCCAAGAAAAATCTCAATTCAAGGAGGTTAGATGCCTCGGAGAATGAGAGAGAGAGCGAGAGAGAATTTGTAATATTTTAATAAATCTTCATTTAACCTCCCAATTACATGGCTAGGCACCTATATACACAGTGCAGTGAATAACAAACAAACAACCCTTTGACACTATTCTAGAACAAACTCATAGGAAATAACAAAAAGAAAAAAAAAAAGAATATTAGATCTAACACATTAATGGGCCTAAACATTATTATCATACTAATGGGCCAATAGATATGCCCTAGACCCATGTGGTTAGTGTAGGCTTGTAGACTTGCTTCGTCTTGCCCCAAACTCACGGTCTTCAAATTCCTGTTGAGCCCAAACCACGATCCTCCAGTCAAGAAAAGGGTCCCAAATCACATTTGCCCTAATACCTCCTATCTCACCTTCTCCTACCTCTCACCCCTCTACCAATGCCGCATCTCTTCCTTGGTAAGGGCCGACAGTGTGACAATACACACCCTTTTTAAAGCACATTTCCCACAAAGTGTGGAAAAGCCTTTTTGAAATAGTCATAACCCTCCTAGGTGGCATCATCAGGGCTCTGCCCTTACCATCGAACCAAGAGCTCTACCATTGGCCGGTTGCCCTTCTTCCTCATCCTCATGCTCAAGATTCCTTCTGATTTAGGTTTTAAAACTCTCATGGTGTCTGTCTACTAAAGGTAGGGCAAGGAACATGGGAACATTGCTTCCTAGCTTGGCCTTAAGTTGAAAGACATGGAACGCTGGATGGATCTTGGCTGATGGGGTAGTTGCAGGCTGTATGCCACAGTTCCAACCCTATGTAGGACCTTAAAAGGCCTAAGAACCTTGGCGACAGCTTAAGGTTGCAACTTCCACTGAAGGATGATTGCCGATATGGTTGCAATCTCAAGTATACCCAACTTCTCACTTCAAAGTTTCTCTCTCTGGTTAAGATTCACATAGTTCTTCATCTTATCTTGAGCATGGTGGAGGTTGTGGCAAAGTAACTGTAGGATAGCATCTCGGTTTCTGAGGGTAGCATCCACGGCCTCCACTATAGAAGTGCTTGGTGTATATGCCATCAACCAAGAGGGTGGGTAATCATAGAGGGCCTCAAATGGGTTAATCCTTGTTGATGCGTGTTGGGTGGTGTTGTACCACTCAACCAAAGGAACCCAACTAGCCCAGTCCTTGGGTCTATTTCCACACACTTGTTCACAGCCTCTGTTTGGCTGTTTGTCTGTGGGTGATAGTTTGTGCTAAAAGCCAGTTGTACTCCCTGATTTTTGAATAATTATTATCATAATTTATTGAAATGATGGAGAGGGCATCCCCATGTAGCTTGAGAATATTTTGGATGAAAAGTTGGTCCATTGTGGAGGCAGTGTATTGGTGTGTAAGAGCGGTAAAGTGAATGTACTTGGTTAGTCTATCAACAATTACCCAGATGCAGTCAAATCCCTTGGATTTGGTTAGTCCCTCCACAAATTCATGGTAATGTAAGACTATGGCTTGTTGGGTATAGGCAGTGGCTGCAGAAGGCCACTGGGTAGAGTCTGCTTAGCCTTATTTCTCTGGTAGGTGTCACAATTACGGATTAACTCTCTTACTTCTACCTTCAATCCTGCAAAAAAAAAAAAAAAAAAGCATGTCTCACCCTATATAGGGTTTTATCATACCCAAAGTGCCCCCCTAAAGGATTGTTGTGCAATAGTTGTAGAAGCTTCTACTTAAACTGTAGGTTGTTAGCCACATAGACCTTATTTTTGTACATCAATGAACCCTCACTAACCATGTAATGGTGATTCAGTTCCCCCTACTCCACCTTCTAAAGTATTTCATGTACCTTGCTATCTGTTTTGTATCCCTCTTTAAGCTCCTCCAATCATGTGATGGTGGGTAAAGAAAATAGCAATCAAAGTCACCTTGCTTTCCTCGAACTATCTAAAAACAGAATATGTTGCCCTATTCTCCTTGCCCTTCTTATATTCTATCACAAAGTCGTACTTAAAAACTTGGCCACCCATTTTGTAGTGTGGGAGTGCCTACCCTTTGGTCTAACAAATACCTCAAGCTCTAATGGTCTATTTTGACTATAAAGGGTCTGCCAATTAGGTAAGGCCTCCATTTTTGCACTACTAAAACTAGTGCAAATAGTTCTTTCTCATAGGTTGATAAAAGTTGAGTTCTTCCCTTCACAACTTTGTTGTAACAAGCAATGGGTCTCCCTTGATGCATCAATATAGCTCCCACTGCTATCCCAAAAGCATCACACTCAATAGTAAACTTTTTATTGAAATCTAAGAGTGCCAACACAGGGGGTTCAGTCAAGGCTTTTTTTAGTTGTTGGAAGGATCTCCATTCCACTTGAGTTGTCCCTTCTTGAGAAGCTGAGTTAAAGCAGCAGTCATTACCCCATAACCTTTAAAATCTTCAGTAATACTCAGTCAATTCTAAAGATCCCCTAAGGGATCTCAAGGATGAAGGTTCTAGCCATTCTACCATAGTCTTTAATTTCTCATGGTTAACTCTAATCCCTTCAGTTGAGATCAAATGCCCTAGATAGGTAACCTCCTTGCATCCAAAGCTGCATTTGGACTGCTTGGCATAATGTTGGTGCTATCTAAGAGTGTCTAGGGTCAATGTTAGATGTTGTAAATGCTCCATTTTGCTCCTACTGTACACAAGCATATCATCAAAGAAAACCAGCACAAATTTTCTTAACTAGGATTTGAGTATCTCGTTCATTCAACTCTAAAACATCGAGGGGGCATTTGTTAGCTCAAAAGGCATAACAAGAAACTCGTAGTGCCCCTCATGGGGCTTCAAAAGGAAGTCTTGGGAATGTCACGGGGCTTCACTTTGATTTGGTGGAATCTAGACTTTAGGTCTAACTTTGAAAATTACCCAGCCCCATATAGCTCATCTAGGAACTCTTCTACCATAGGGTTGGGATACTTATACTTGACAGTCATTACATTCAAGGCCATATAGTCTACACACATCCTCCACGACCCATTAACTTTCCTTACTAAGAGTACCAGGGAACAATAAGAGCTTTGGTTGTGCCTAATCACCCCTGTCCCAAGCAACTCCTTAACTATCTTTTCAATTTCATCTTTTTGGAAATAAGGATACCTGTAGGGCCTAACAAACGTTAGTTTGGCATCAGACATCAGTGTAATAGCATGATCATGGGTCCTACAAGGGGCAGCCCCCTCTTTTCTTCAAAAATATCTATGTACTGCTTCATTAACTCCAAAATGGTTGGATCAATCTTTTTGTTACTTGTTTGCTTTGTTGTTTCAATGAATTACAAGAAAAGACCCTTCTATTCATGTTTATTAAATTGGTTGAGAGTGCCTTCTTCAATTAGTCTAGTAGAGGTCAGTCCCTATAATACTAATGGGTTACCCTGATAAGTAAACTTCATGAAAAGTTCTTTAAAGTTCCAGAGGAAAACCCAAGGCTTTGTAATCAATTAACCCTAAAAAACATGTCACACCCCGCCAGCAACAGCATATAAACTTATATTGTGAATGTCAATCCCTGCACCAAGACTCTTAAAGTCTTTTATCTTTATTCACTCTCCACTAGCTCCTCATTAGTTACCCATACCCTAATTATCTCTTGGGTATTAGTTGAGATTTAAGCCCTTTTTACAATGGCAAGGTCCAAGAAACTGTGGGTGCTTCCTATGTCCACTAAGATATCTATCCAATGTGTCCCAATTTTTCCTTTGACCCTAATAGTATTTTGGTTGAAAGATCCTGTGATTGCATTTAAAGAGATCTCAGGGTGCTTTACCAAGAAAATACTTTCAGTATTTTCTCTCAACCCTTGTTTCCTACTCAGGTATTTCTTCACCCTTATTTCTCATTATTTTGTACCACTAGTTCCTCAATTAAAACAGTCTTGGGTTTTGGCACTTGTGTCCCTTGTTCGAACAAGCATAACAGTAATAACACAACATTTTCTCTGTATGATCCTTCATCTTATTTTGGTTAATTTTTTGTACAGGCATCATTCCCTTTTAGGGCATCTTACTTAATGTTCCTGCACGTGAATGTGGTTTTTTAAGGATCCCAGATTCCATAGAATAGGGCACTGACTTTACATTTATCTTACTAATTCCAATGTTTTCTTCTTGCAGATTGGCTAAGCTATAGGTTGTGATTATGTTGGAGGGGTTGAACATAAGCACAGGAACCCTAATGTCATCTCGAATACAGTGTTTCAAAATTAGACTTGTGTTCCTCAAATGATCATGTCTGTTTCAATCTTGTTAGGGCCTCCATGGGATCATCATATGCATTTGGACCGATCCTCACCATCAATGATCCAGACTCTTCCAAATCTTGATACCATACTAATGTATTTCCTTCCATATGGAAGGAAACCAACCTTAACCTTTGATGTGGTAATGTATTGTAACAGGAGAAATAATGATTTACCTTATACAACCATCCCATGGGATCTTCTCCATGGAAAGTTGAAACCAACCTCACGGATCTAATCTGCTCTTCCATAGTTCGCTCAGTTCCATCACCATGCACATAGTTGTTTCTGGAGGTCGAGTCCCCATACTAACTATGCTGGTTTTGCTTCTGCAGTTCCAACGTGAGAGCTACTAGCTGGTGCACCCCTCCATCCAACTGGTGCTTGAGAGCCATCATCTCTGTCTCTAAGGATTTAAACTGTGACTCAGTTGCTTGCTTGAAGGAATCCAGAAGTTGATTTAGGCGAGTGCCTTCCACCATTAACGTCCAAGAAGTTTTACAGAGAAGACCTTTCTTATACCAAACTTATCACACTTCCCAACTGTAATGGCAGAATAAGAGTAGAAATAGCCAAGGAAAATCCCAACTTGAGGTTGGGTGCCTCCACACACAGAGAGAGAGAGAGAGAGAGAGAGAATTTGTGATATTTTGATAAATCTTAAAATAACCTCCCAATGACAGGGCTAGACACCTATATGCTTGGTGCAGTGAATAACAAACATAACAACCATCTGACACTGTTCTAGAATAAGTGATAGGAAATAACAAAAGAAAAGAAAGGAATATTAGATCCAAAACATTAATGGACCTAACATTATTACCATACTAATGGGCCCTGGACCCATGTGGTAACTACAGGCTTGTAAGCTTGCTCTGTCTCATCCCAAGCTCATGGTCTTCAAGTTCTTGTCGAGCCCAGCCCACAGTCCTCCAGTCAAGAAAGGGGTCCCAAATCACATTTGCCCTAACACCTCTTCTCTCACCTTCTCCTACCTCTCTCCCTCTGCCGCCACCGCACCTTTTCCCTGGTAAGGGTCGGCGATGTGATATTCTCATATTAAAATATCTAAGAGGATAATAACTAGCATTTTTCATATTAATCAAGACCCTCCATGTCTAATCCATTAGAGTCTGATCCTAATAATAAAGAAGATTATAACATATTAGATATTAAAAGAAACTTGCATTACTAGACCATTCCCCCATTGTAACCCTCAGTTATTTATATGTGATGCCCCCAACCTCCTCTTAGGATGGAAATGAGAGTTGGAGCATAAGGACAAATAAGATGCAATGCATTCTAGTATGCTTATAGCCGTATACGATAATTTGTACCGGAAAATGTGATTTGTAAAAATTTTGCATCAAAATGAACTAAACATCCCAACATTTGATTAAAATATAGATAATGCCTTATTTAACAGATGTCCAAGCAGTAAATCATTAGTTTAACATTGTTATGGAGTTTACATCACCTTATTCTAGACCGGGTTCATATGGGATTTTTAAAACAATACATTCAAAACATCTCTTTGATGCGTTATATGGTATACAAAACCATCTTCAGAAATGACACTATCAACTCCAACTTGGGGTCTAGTTCAGGTTCATTTTCAATCATCCTTAGCCAGGGGTTAGGGTTTATCATCATCTTCTACTGCTGGTCCTGTTTCAACTCCTACCATTCCAGGAATGGTAGTTTGGACTACAAGAGTGCGATTTCTTGAAATCTCAGTAAGTTAACAACCAACATACATAGAGATATTATAAACATGACCGATAATAAATATGCAATGCATGCGTGAAACAAAAACTGTATTTGTCTCCCATCTAGATTCTTCACTGTCTTTCATAAAACTTTGATACACATTTTCTTATCTTACAGAAATTATTTCTTACTTCATATTTTTCAAAGCTTACAATTTCTTTCATTTGAGTCATCATTAACATTACGGTTCCCAATTTCTCACCACGAGTACTTGCAGGTGACCGTAGCACAATTTAGGTTGGAACTACGTCATCAAAGCTATCCAGATATAACTTTCAATGCATTGATCATAAATAGTTAATAACATATGCACCCACTAGCATTAGATGCTATTATTGACTGCGCCTTGGAATCTTTTTAAAGATGAACCAATTGGAACTTGTTGATTGTTTTTCGTCAACTTAGGGATTACTACTCAATTTTTAATCACTTCAGAGTAGACAGAAGAGTTCCACTAGGATACTTCCACATCCTAGCATTGGGTCGTGATGAAATATTTTTCATGCTATGCTCATGGCAAAAACATATTTTATGATATGCGTTCCTTTTTATAACATGTGATATGCTTCATGCAAAATGACATATTTTCATGTATCATGCTCAATAGTATATGTTCATGCTTTGGGCAAAAATAATATATAACCAAAACATGTCATACTTGTAATGGAAGTGAATGCTCATCATGTGTCATAAGACATTTCATGATAAAAAAAAAAAAAAAAAAAAAAAAAAGAAATAGCATTCATAACATGAATGTGATGTTCATACAAAGCCATATAAACATTATCCAAGAGTAAGTTAAAAACCAACTTACAAACTCTTTGAGTTTTAAGGGTGGTGTGACTGAAATAAAAGATATACTTAAAGTAAGAAATTACAAAATTTACTATGCAAAATCATATTTGCAAATCTACCCACACATTACCCAAAATTGCACTTATAACCCTAAACTCTTATTATTAGCATTTCGGTCTCAAATTTCACCAATTTACGCAAACCTCATTTATTTCATATCCTAATTTCATTCATGACCTTAGAATCACATGAATCAAAGATTTATCATGAGAAAACTTATCAAACCCAAGACATGTATATTTCATCATATTTCTCTTATGTGGGGTTTAAGCATATGACTGAGATTTAACACTTAAACAATCACCAAGACAGAATTTGTTATCATGCTACCACATTAGATTCATGTTATTAACAACATATTATCATCATATAATCAAACTAATAAAATCAAAAGGACAACTTTGCATGGCTTAGACTTATTATGAAGTATATGGCTTATATTTTGTGTGTGACTTCAAAACCTTGAAAGAATCATATTACCTTTTTTCTAACATACTGATATCAAGTCTTTAAATGGTTCTAAATGAAACTAAACATGATTGGGGAAATTGAACTAGAACAGCATAAGTAACCCTCATTTAACTAGAAACCAGTTGTTGCATGATGATCAACTCAAGATATCAATTTAAAACTTAGCATGGCATGCATCTTTTCTCTAAATATCAACACATAATTATCATCAAAAGACTTTAGCTCAGCTTATTTCTTCATATCAAAGCATGCCATGCTCATATTCCAAGATTAACACAAGTTTACTCAATAAAAAATCAAATATGTACGAGTCTGCTTCCAATGATTTATCATTACCAAACCCCAGCCAAAACTCTTTTTTTTTTTTTAAACATGAATCATGGCCCAATAGGCTAATCTATCTTCCAATAAAAAGTCATGAAAGAATCACTTACCAATCTGAAGCTTGTGGAGGCACGCAATACCAACTCTCTCTTAAGGGTTCTCAGTTTCACTCTTCACTTAGTGCTATGAAGATTTTATCTCACAAACCTTGAGTATTCTTGAAAATGGTGTGAATGGAGAGGAGGGATGAAGGGTGTTATTCATAGTGTTCATATGATGAAGAAAATTATGCAAGAGGCTAAGTGTCACACGGTTTAGCCGAAATTGACAGGAGAAGTTCCTCTTGATGCAATTGGCTATAGTGCTATGATGGTGCTTTATTTTGTCTTTTTATATGTAGCTAGGTGAGCCTCTTTGTCATCCTATGGATGAAGACTAACTGAGTGTGTGAGGATGTAAGGGTTTCAGATTTTTTAGAGGTGGTCAAGTCTCCAAAAAGTATCGAATAGCTTGCAAGATTTTAGCTTTATGAGTCCAAGTAGGGTGCAGAGGTTCGCATGACACTCTTCTATTGTTAATGAGAAAGATAGAGATGAGGGACACTTGGCATAAATTGGTGAAATAAGTGGAAGAATGTGAGAGAGGTAAGCATCGGCCGAGAAGGGCATTTGACTTCTTCCATCTTCCTTCATCATTTCATTCAACTTTATGGCCAAGAAAAAAGTGTGGTTCATGTAAGGATTTGAGTATCTTGGAACTCTAACTCATGCTTGAGTACAAAACTTGTGGCAAGTGAAGAGGGCTGGTTTTGTTTACTGAAGTGTGTAAGATTGTGATGGTGCTCATCTAGTCCTTATTTGATCTTCTAGGTGCACTATTCAGCCTTTGAATGTATAAGAAGGTGCCGCTCTTTCAACCAATACTAGGTCTAATTTTCTAAATTTGATTCTTGAGAGAAGGTTGTGTTATTTGCAAAAAATAAGTCAAGTTTGACTAGGAAACCGATGACACATAATGAAGGGAATCCGATTTTCACTAGGTGGATTGTTTGTGAAGTTGCATGGCTATGAAGTGTCCCATATGTTCATGACATGTGCTGACATTGCTACCTAGCATAGATCTGCAAATGTTGGTTCTAATTTAAGGAAAGAGATACTTGGTTTTAGAAAATTTTTCAAGAGAAATGAGATTTGAAGTCAATCGGATGAGAGATAGCATCTATGCTATTATGTTTTGTTTTTGTCACATAGCATCATATAATCTTCTGAGTTTGACTCTTGAATAATAATGGAAGGTAAAAACTTGGCATCCAAGAAGTTCTAGGTCGCCACATGGTTCAATCAAGGACAAATTCAGATGCTAGATGTTGTCTTCCTAAGGCCAAGAGTGTTGAGCAAGTTGCTAAGCTTGGTCCATTGTTTGGGCAAGTCATTGGCCTCGAGTTTTGTATTAGGCTAGGCTTAGATTTTGGGTCTTGGGTTGGGCCTTAGGTCTAGTTTGTTGGGCTTTTTCTTAGGCCTCTTTATCCTACCTAATTGGGCCTCAACTTTGGGTCATATATTGGGCCTCACATTAGGCTTTATATTGGGTTTTATGTTGGGCATTGCCTTGGACCCATCTTTGGCCCATTTCTTAAAAAAGTTTGGTCCAAACATTTAACTAAACTTGAGTCCTCTTCATATCCATCTAAAATCCATAACATACTTTAGATCCATCTTCAAGCCCATTTAGGTGGCAAGTCCTCTCCATGCCACATGTCACTCTCCCAGTGGTCTTTTGGCATCTCAATCCAATAATTCTAACTAGCGAAATGGTAGGAGTCATATGGCTAAATCATACTTTTAAATATCAAACAATTAAACGTTTCTAGAAATCCATAGTTTCACTTAACCTAAAGCTCAAATCATTATTGTCAAGATCTTAATGTCTTCTTGTTCCCTTTGTATGCTTTGGTGGGATGTTACATTATAAGTAATAATTAAAATATTATATTATGTAATTGGTTGCCTTGGTTGATGTATATATATTATACAAAAAGTAGGATTATTATTATTATTATTTACGTGATTAATTAGAAAAAATTATTAGAATCTGGACACAGAGAAATTAGGGTGTGAATTTTTGAAGCTTAGAGTGGGGTAGAGACAATAATGTTTAAGAGAATAACTAAGAATAAACTTGGATTCTCACAAGAGCCCAAATCGTGAGCCAAATAGTGACCTAAAACCTTGAACTTAAATGTTACTAGCTCATATGACCTTACCTAGTTGCCAAGGTAATTACACCGACGTAACGCATGGGATACATAACGCCACACATCTTGCTGACTTATCATCCTATAAATACCTATCTTCCTTCGGGAATCAGTTCCAAGAATTCTTTAGTCGTTTTACATTCTTCTTATTCTCCTCATTCTCACTTTTGTGCCATGTTGAAAAGTGTGTCATTAACTGTGAGATATAGACCAAATCAACCACATGAAGAGAATCATAATGCTGCAAGAATTACCAAGAAGTTCCGTTATCTTCACTGTGAACTTGCGGTATTCAGATGTTGCTAAATCTCATTCGTCGGTTGTATACGGATCATTAGTAAGCCTTCATGCAGTAATATGCACCACCTATATCGTACATGAATCACATTGTGTTGTTATCATTTTCCTAGAAACTATCGTTGAAGACAGATTAATCGTCACGAATGTTTTTCGACGTTCATAGACCTCGTTTGGAACATTGCAGATGTGACCGAACACCTTAGCCCTAGGACCACCAGAGCAGCCCACCTTGCACCGACAACTGAAAGACAAGGAGAAGCTCTTGTGCGTGAGATTGAGATACACACTGCCCATTCAGCCACCTTGTTGAAGCCCATCAAGCCAAAAACCACCAAGGGACACCACCAACCTCGCGCCGCCATGACACCACCGTCAACCACCTCAGAAGTGTAGGAACCTGTCTACCGCCACCATCCTTGATCTACTCTGAGTTTTCATCCCACTTCACTTTCTTTATCAATGACGAGCTACATGGTAAAATTTCAGAATTAGGGCTACGAGGTAAGTAACTTGACCATATATATAGAATAACGTACATTAGCTAGTTTAGTCAATTTAATGATGAAACTAATTTTCTTGGAAGCTTAGTTTTTCTGTAACACGCATGACATGAAATACGTAAGACATATAAAGTTGATATGTAAGCATGTCATTCATCATATCATATGATCACGTTTATTTTCATATTTTATTGCCAGTCATGTTATTATGCATATCATGCATCTCATGTCACATAAAATATGTAAGCTTTCATATAAGATGGCCATAGGGATAAAGTTTAAGATTAATAAGTAATATGGCCTAGAGATCCATGGTGGCAATGCAGTTATGGGTGGATGTGCAAGCTACGGATCTACACGTGGTCCACCATTGATGTTATGATAAGATTAGTGGTTCCTCTTGTGGCCATAAACAGTATAGCCGATGCATAACCTTGCACATAGTATTAAAGTATGTTAGCCAGTTAAAATAACAAAATAGAAGATGAGATTTATAAGTCATGCATATCATAAGCATGAGTATGAATGGATCATATTTTCATTTCGATCAAACATCTCTTTTTAAAAAAACTTACATTTTATTATATTTATTGTATAGTATGTTGCTTGTTGAGTTTTCGACTTATTTTAGTTTTATTTCCTATTTTTATCTACCCAATGAGGATGAGCAAGTGGGCCAAATATAGATGGAACAATCTAATGTTACTTAGTCTAAGGAGTCTTTAGTTTAATTTATATTATGTTAGAAGTTATCCCAGTTTCTTTTATTTAAAAACTTTGAATATGTTTTTATTTAAAACATGATCCATTTAATAATTATTTTTATGAGTAAAAAGTCATTTTATTAATTATGTAAATCTCTTGCTTGACTTTATTTACAAAAGTAGGTGATATCCTTAGCCTAAGGGAAGGGGTGTTACATGTATTATCTCCCTTCACATACCGACCCTTGGACAAATTTTAGGATCTAAGAGTGAGGTTTGAGAGTGGAATGTAAGTGTTGTGTGTAGGAGTGGAGTTGCACAGGTGGGACACTAAGGTTTACTCTCGTTTTGGGTGAATGGAAGCTAGGTTAAAATTGTATAAGAATCATGCAATGAAAAGCGAAGAGAGAGTGGGCAAGGAAAGGCAAAAATAGAGTTGTACAAGGATAGCGTGAGCAATACAATGTGCTAGGCGAACAATGTTTTAAGCGAGCAATGTGCTATGAAAGCAATGTGTAAAGCAAGCAATATGTTAGGCAAGTAATGTGTCAGGTGAGGAAAATGTTAAGCAGGTAAAGTAGGCGAGAAAAGAGTAGTAGCCGTGAAACTTAGATATCTTAAGATTCAATGCATAATGTTACAAGGGTAGTGATAGGCTTACTACCTATCTACTACCCATCTACTACTTGTAGTGTTTTTATTTTTTTATCATTTTATTTTAAGTATTTTTTTAACATCCTTAATCATTAAGAAAAAATTAAAAAAATATATAAATTTACTAATTATCACTTCCTTAACTATTAAGTAAAATAAAAAATTATAAAAAAAATCAAATATAAAAAAAGTAGTAAATGAGTAGTAAGATGGTAGTAACCCTATCATTTTCCATGTTACAATTAAGAATGCTTATATCATTTGCCTAAATATTATAGGTTTGGTATAAAACTTGAAGACATGCACTGTTAGTGTAATTTGCTTGAGAATTGAGATAAGTAATTGTGATCATTCTTCACACATCACTTTATGTAAACTGTAAGATCTTTTTTTCCCATCGTACATGAATAGTAAATATTTATAGAGGAATATATATTTGTACGAGCATGTGATGATCACAAAAAATAATATTAAATAAAAATAAGGATAAAATAAATAAATACGTATTAGTAATAAATAAAAGAATAAGAAGAAAAGAAAAGAAAATGGATAAACCGGTTTCAAACCATAAGAAAATTTGCGTAAGAAAAAAACTTTCAGAGAATTTTTAGAAACACTTTGAAATCAAATTAGGCAAAAATAAAAGTAGATTAGGCTTAATTAGAATATTTAAATTTATTAAAAATGAAAACCAAAATTTGAAAAAAAAGGCATAAGCTGCCTTTTTGGACAGTATATGGGAATACTGCTGGATGCTATTATATCAATCTCATCCCTTAGATTTGAACATGTGGTTCATAGATATCATGAAGTTTTGACAGTTATAAAGTAAGAAGACTCTCTTCTTCCTCATTCTCTTCCCCAAACTAGTTTATCACACTTCCTGCACCACTCTCTCTCTTGCCACTTGCTCATTTCTTTTTAAGATTTCATTTTCTAATCTAACAACACATAAATCTGGAGTATACTTTCAGTCTACACCAAGAAATAGCATCCTCAAGGAGATTTGTCACTCTAAAAGGGAGTAATTTAGTAAGTATTTTTTTATAACTCTACATATATGCAAACTTTAAATAGTAGTGTTAATTTTTATTGTAGAACAAGTTATTATATAATGTTAGATAGTGAAGGTTTTGGGAAATTTGTTTGGGGTTTCGAATTTACCATGTAAAATTAGGCTTGATTTGTCTTGTTCTAACTGGTTTATAAATGATGATGTTGGAATAATGTTTGAAGTGTTGGGAATTGAACGGATGAAGAATTGAAATAGGAAAAAAAAATGAAAAGAGATGATTTAGAGTTTTGGTGAGGGCATAAATTTTGGGGCTTTGAGTTTTTAGTGATTAAAGCATGTAAATAAGAGGCTAATAAAATCGAATTTGAGGTTAATTGTGTAAATAGTTTAGTCTGAGGTGAACATGCAAGTATGGAAAATTCAGGGTTTTTGACTTAGGGTTTTGAAAGAGTTTTTGTAAGTTCTTTTTAAAGAAAAATGATGAATTTAGAAAATATAGTTTAATGATGTATTAGTTTTTATTTAAAATTATTTAGTATATAATAGAATCTAGGTGAAGTAATGAAATCTAATATTTAGGATAAAATAAAGTGTTATAATGTATTTAGGTGTTAAAATGAGTTTTTAATGAAAATGTGTTTAGGGATAATTGAAATTATTAAATAAAGTGTTTTGAGTGAAAAGAGTAAAATTTGAGGTTGAAATGAAAATTGAACAAAGTTTAGGAACTAAATTGGAATTGATAGAAAATTAGAGACACGACCATAAATTAATATTTAGTTAGGAGTAAAGTTTAAATTTCAACAAGAAATAAGATTGTGTAGGTTTAAATAGTGAGTTGAGATGAGTTGAAATAAAAGTTGAAAGTTAAAAATAGAATAATATATTGTTAGAATATTATTTTTTAATATTATTATTTTTTTGAGATTTGAAAAAGTTGAATTGTTTATTATATTTTGTGTGATAATTTAAAAAAGTTGTAATGATTAGATGAAATGAAATACTTTTTGTATCCAAACCTAGCCTTAGGAGTCATTTGGATTGAGAAACACTCTTAATTTATTTCATCTCATTATTACAACTTTTTCAAATTTTCGTTTAAAATATAATAAACAATTCAACTTTTTTAAATCTTAAAAGAATAATAATATTAAAAAATAATATTTTAACAATATTTTATTCAACTTTCATTTAAAATCATCTCATCTCATTTCATTTCATCTCACTATCCAAATAGCTCCTAAGTAAAAATCTATAAATTAAACTTAGAAGTTAAGTTTATAGAATTGCATTGCTTTGTGGAATTTATTGTTTTATTTGAAATATGATTTGGTTAATTTGAATATTTATGACATACTTGAGAAAAATACTTAATTGATTATGAATATTCGAACTAAGGTTTTGTCACGACGCTATATGCTAGGAGGGGTAAAATATCAGTGTAATTCCTTTGACTACTCTGGAATGAGTAAAAATAGAGTGATATATCTCAAGTTAATGGCAAATAATCAAGAAATTGGGCCGAAAACTTACCCTTGTAGCTGGGGAAGGGCCATAGTTTGTTCTTAGACTAGACAGGGTGAGAGTACCTCGATCGAGAACTATGTTAAATAATGAGTTGTTGTCCTTACAAGATAGGCACACCAGAACACTTAGGATGTATTAGTTTGTTCTTAGACGGGGTGAGAGTACCTCGACCAAGAACCATGTTAAATAATGAGTTGTTGTCCTCGGAAGATAGGCATACCAAAACACTTGAGATGTATGAGGGGTTGTGGCTTGTGTATAGATTAAAGTATGAAAGGAAAAGAAAATGGAATGGAATGCCCATTGATAAAGTTTATGAAGTTAATATTTAATTTACAAGATATATAATAAAGTTTAGAGTCGGAATTAATTGTGAATTAATGAATGGTTATGTTTATTACGTTTATGACTAATTATGAATTTTAAGACAAGTGTTTATTTTATTCAATTTTTTAATTTATGCATTAAATTGGGAAGTACAAAAGCTCATAGCAATTGCATTTCTAATTTATAGATCTTGAACACTGAGATGTAAATCTCACCGTGGTGGTCTACCTGTAGTTCGTTATTTACCAGTAATGAAATCATAGTTTATGGCAGGGACACTAAACCCCACTCTAGAGGAAGAGGCTGTCAACAAGAATGCTCAAGATGAATTAGGTGCCTCTTATGTACTTGTATAATAGTGTTGTGTAATAACAAAACAACATTAGCTAGTGTTTGTATTTAACAACCATTGTATAATTATTTTTTAAGTCAATGAGCTCATGAGAAAGTGTGACAAGGGTAGTCTTGTAACCTTGTATTGTAGATGTTGTATATATTTGATGGTGCTTAGTTTCATCTTTGGCATCGTAATTATTGTTAGTTAAAATGCTTTAGCTTCATCCTAAAAGAAAAAAAAAACTATACCTTATTTCCGTAAGTTTTAATGATAGGACATGATCATGCTACGAATTATAGGTTTGATGTCCTAGCGACCTAGCAAGAACATGAAAGGAGAAGTTGGGGGAATCAGTGAATCACAAAGCCATTGTTGGAAGCCCATTTTTATGAATCCTATCTGCGATGAAAGTAATTGAGTATTTTAGTAACTGAATATTACATAATATGACTATATATTTTAAAGAATGAAAGGAAATATAAGATAAGATTAAAGGAAAGAAAATGAAAATAAAAAATGTATGATTGCATTTGTTTGTTAGGGATACTGAATGGGCCATATGACAGTGAAGATGGTACAATATGAGGTTGGGATGTATTGCAATATCGAAATGCATCACTGGCGATGCACCTAGTTATGGCCTATTCATGCAGTTTCGTTCTTAGCCACTAGTTATGGAAAGAACCATTGATTACAATGGTCGCTAACTCTAACACACAGGGGTAACAATGTGTAGTGGCCATCAAGGATGAGGTTAAGAGAATGAACACTAAGGCCTAGTTTAGATAGTAAATTGAGATGAGATAGTTTATGAATAATAGTGAGATATTTGAG
The DNA here is from genome assembly GCF_001411555.2 of Juglans regia. NCBI lineage: Eukaryota > Viridiplantae > Streptophyta > Magnoliopsida > Fagales > Juglandaceae > Juglans > Juglans regia. The sequence continues at coordinate 16,930,465 of NC_049905.1, read as the reverse complement.
TTGAGATTAGATGAGTTAGAAATATTTTAAGTTAAAATATTTTATGAGATTTTAGAAAATGAGAGAGAAAAAAGTTAGAATAAAAATATTATAAAGTTATATTGTTAGAATATAATTTTGAGAAAAGATATTTACAACCGTGAATTTTGCAACCGCCGTATACTCTTTTTGAAAAAAGTAAATAAAATATGAGATCCGCATGAAAAATATTAATTTTTTAGTAGTGGACCTAATTTTTTTTCAAAGCGATTACGCGGCGTTTACGCACTTCACGGTTATATGTAGAATTACTCTATAATTTTTATTTTGTGATTTGAAAAAGTTGAATTGTGTTTTGTTTCAAAGCTTGAGAAAATTGAAATAATTTGGTAATGATTAGATGAAAAAATTGAAGATTTAAAATTGAAAAAGTATTTATATTTATGGTGTTTGGATATTGTAATAAAATGTGATAAAATAAGATGAAATAAGATGAGATAGAAATATCTCTCTATCCAAACCAAGCTCATTTTTTAGGTTGGGGAGAGAAATGTTTTTCTTTAATGCATTGAGATAAATGTTTATGTATGATTGAAGGTAAAGTCTTCTCAAGGACGTGTTGTTAACTGGAGGCCATAGATTATATAATCTATTATGTTTACTGCTTGACATGGTTCTTATTGATTTTGACTTATTGTAGTTATTTTTTTATATATATTTTTTATCCCAAGCGAGGAAGTTTACAATGATGCTGCAGGCAAGGATACTATCTAGAGCAATGACAACCACAGTGAGGTTTTTTTTTTTTTTTGAGTAAACAGGTGTCAACCTTCATTAAGAGAAAATTTACAAAGTTGATTTGAAAAACAAATCAATTACAATCGTTAATAACTCCCCAGTACACTTTCGTGACTGACATAGTCTAGTCTAGACAGTAAATCTTTAAAGACCTAAATCTTCATAGAAAATACCCCTCTATTCACGACAGAGATTACAAAGCCCCATACCCCGACTAAGTAGGATAGGGTATACCAAACCCCAACAACCCCGTCAACGCGGAGGCTTGAGGCATCGAGAAAGAATTTTATGATTTTCATGATTACAATTTTAACAAAATTGTTGCACGTGACATTTTTTATTTTTATTAGAAAGTGCTTCCGAACAATGTTATTTTGAGAACTATCAATTTTAACAAGTACTCTGTTTTACTTTATAAATGTATGGAACTTTTTATACATGGTGCAAGAATGAAATGTTTTAGTCTTGGTTCGGATTTAGAAATGAGATAGCTTTAGATGAAAAATAAAAATTAAAAAAATATTGTTAAAATATTATTTTTTTAGTACTATTATTATTTTGAGATTTGAAAAAGTTAAATTGTTTATTATATTTTGTATAAAAATTTGTTAAAATTGTAATGATGAGATAAGATAAGATAAGATGAAATACTTTCTGAATCCAAACGAGACTATGATTTGTAGCATTTTGTTCTTTTAACATTACAAGTTAGGGATGGAGTGTTAGGGTACGTTTGGGTGTTGAAAAGTGTTGAGAAGTGTTGAGAATGTTTGTGAATAGTTATGAGTAGAGATTGGAGTGAGTTTGTGGGTCCCATTGAGAGTATTTTGAGTTGTTTGGATGTGTGAAGTATGTTGAGTTGTTGACTTTTGAGTAGGTAGTTGAAAAATATGTGGGTCCCATAAATATTATAGTGATTTAATTTTTAGTAATAAATATTATAATGATTTTATTATAGTGATTTTTTAATATTAATAAATATTGTAGTGATTTTATTTTACTTTTATATATAATAATGATAAATAGTATAATGATTTTATTTTTAATTTATATATAATTGTGATAAATATTATAATGATTTTATTTATATATATATAATAGTTATAAATATTATAGTAATGTTATTTTTTATTTATATATTATAGTGATTTTATTTTTAATTTATATATAATAGTGATTTTATTTTTTATTTATATATTTTAGTGATTTTATTTTTTATTTATATATAATAGAGATAAATATTATAATGATTTTATTTTTTATTTATATATTATAGTGATTTTATTTTTTATTTATATATTATAATGATTTTATTTTTTATTTATATTTAATAATGATAAATATTATAATGATTTTATTTTTCATTTATATTTAATAGTTATAAATATTATAGTGATTTTATTTTTTATTTATATATTATAGTGATTTTATTTTTTATTTATATATTATAGTGATTTTATTGTTTATTTATATATTATAGTGATTTTTTTTATTTATATATTATAATGATTTTTTTTTATATTTAATAGTGATAAATATTATAGTGATTTTATTTTTTATTTATATATTATAGTGATTTTATTTTTTATTTATATATTATAGTGATTTTATTTTTTATTTATATATTATAATGATTTTATTTTTTTATTTATATTTAATAGTATAAATATTATAGTGATTTTATTTTTTATTTATATATTATATTGATTTTATTTTTTATTTATATGTTATAGCGATTTTATTTTTTATTTATATATAATAGTTATAAATATTTTTTATTTATATATTATAGTGATTTTATTTTTTATTTATATATAATAGTGATAAATATTTTTTATTTATATATTATAGTGATTTTTTTATTATTTATATATTATATATTATTTAGTGATAAATATTATAGTGATTTTATTTTTTATTTATATATAATAGTGATAAATATTTTTATTTATATATTATAGTGATTTTATTTTTTATTTATATATTATAGAGATTTTATTTTTTATTTATATATAATAGTGATAAATATTTTTTTGTTTATATATTATAGTGATTTTTTATTATTTATATATTATAATGATTTTTTTATTTATATTTAATAGTGATAAATATTATAGTGATTTTATTTTTTATTTATATATAATAGTGATAAATATTTTTTATTTATATATTATAGTGATTTTATTTTTTATTTATATGTAATAGTGATAAATATTTTTTATTTATATATTATAGTATTTTTTATTATTTATATATTATAATGATTTTTTTATTTATATTTAATAGTGATAAATATTATAGTGATTTTATTTTTTATTTATATATTATAGTGATTTTATTTTTTATTTATATATAATAGTGATTTTTTTTGTTTATATATTATAATGATTTTTTTGTTTATTTATATATTATAGTGATTTTTTTTATTTATATATTATAATGATTTTTTATTTATATTTAATAGTGATAAATATTATAGTGATTTTATTTTTTATGTATATATAATAGTGATAAGTATTATAGAATGTTTGTGAATAGTTATGAGTAGAGATTGAAATGGGTTTGTGGGTCCCATTGAGAGCATTTTAAGTTGTTTGGCATGTGAAGTATTTTCAAAAGTACGAGAATACTTGAAAAGTGTTGAAATATCTCTGTTACCCAAACACAGCCTTAGACAAATGTTCCTAAAAACCTTACTTTTTTATTTTGGTGGAAAATTATTAAAAGATTGTAGTTTAAGATGAAGATGGATAGTCTTAATAGTTTGATGCGCAAATGAAAAAAATTACTTCTATATTTGGTTTTAAAAAAAATTCAATTTAAGTTTATAAACACCAAAACAAATTTCCAATTCTCTTAAAAGAATATAAAAACCAAATAATTCTTAAAAAAACATATCTTAACATTTTTATTTAAACAAATTTTTAATTCTCATTTTAAAAAATCTCGATAGAATTTATTTTTTTAAAATTTAGGTGTAATTTGAATAATAAAATAAGATGAAATAATTTTAGATAAAAATTAAAAGTTAAATAAAATATTATTTTTTAATATTATTATTAATTTTAAGATTGGTTTCGATCGTTTAAAGATAAATGGATACATGAACTGAGGGCACAATTGCTTTTAAGACATCAACGGATCAATTATTTTCTTAAGATCGGACGGTGATTAGAGAGCTTCGTTTCGAAAACTGTTCCCAGGGACCATTTATAATCCCTAACTGATAATTCTATACGCCTAGCACCACTGCTTCATTTTCAGGCGCTCTCGCTCTCTCCACTTGAATCTGCAATCGCTTGGTAGGGGAATCTTTTTCTTAGTTTCGGATCTGTTCGAGATTTCTGTAAGTTTTCTGGTTGCTGCTATGTAGTCTACATTTCAGTCTTTTTTTAGATACATTTTCCTTCAATATTCTTTACTGGAAATCCATTGACGATCGGATACTCCATCTTGCTCGTCATTCTAACATTCTGATCCCTTCCATTTTATGTGCATGTCTTGAGAAGTGAACGGTGATGTAATTTTTGAAATTAGCGTTTATTTTTAGTTTGCTTTGAATGTTGCTAACTACCTCAAATTTTGGGTGTGCAATTTGGGGTTGGGTGAGGGGTTGTTTTGTATTTTGTACCCGCTCTTTGATTTTAGGAAGGAGAAGAGTGCTGGGAATAAAGCACCAATCCTTGACACGAGGTTCCATTTGTTGCAGGACATGATTTCTAATCCTTTTTCAGAAACTTTTCCTGCTTATTTTATTATAATCTTTTCTGGTAAAATATAATTATAAAAAAGTAATCTTTTCGGGTAAATCTATGATATTTCTTATTTCTTTTTTGTTTTGAAGCTTTGGGAAAGTATACGAACCTGAATTATTGGTTTTATATTGAGAAAATACTTTGGAGAAACATATTTATTGGAAATAAATAGAAGGAGAAATTACTGTAGTTTTTGCCAAAAGTCATTAATGCTTTATTCATATAGTTTTTCTTTTTATATTTCAAAAAAGGCGCTCTTTTGAAACAAAGTATTTTCAGTTAAGAAATGAAGACGCTCTTTTGAAACAAAGCAAGGTACTTGCATAAGTAATCCATTCTTTAAAACAAAATAAGTCACTTGGTTTTAGTAATTTGTGTCCATTAGTTTTCATAATATGTGTTACAATAAAATATACCACATACGTGAAATTAATTCAATGTCTTTATACATTTGGTATGTGTGTGTTTATAATATATATACTTAAATTTCTATTGGTAGGGAAAATTACACTTACTTTCTCAAACTACCTCTTCTTTTGCACTATGACCACTAAACTATTAAACTTGTCACTTTATCTCTTGAACTACAACACCTTTTGCAATTTTTCCTTTCCTTTAAGATCTAACCGTTAAATTTGTTTCAGGTGATCTTTTTTTGTCCATTTTAATGTTAGATCATTTAAGTGATTGAAGTCTTTCTGATCTTCTTTTTTATGGAAAAGCAGAAAAGGTGCAGCAAGACACCTGACTATCTAGGAGAAAAAGATAGAAGAAATCATATTAGTTTATCCCGTTAGAGTCTATAGAAGTGGTGTAACACCCCGTTCCCGTAGGATAGAGATGTTACTAACATTCATAACATAATGTCCGGTAAAGAGATTCATATCCTGAAATACCTCATTTATTGAAAAACATCAAAATATTAAAATTGAACTGAACATAACTGTTTTTGAAACATGAAACTGAAAACAGAAAGTAAAAACATAAACCAAACTAATTCATGTGTAAATAACACGTATTCCTTTCTAAGTCTTTATACTAGATCTATTCCGGGCCCTCCAGCTCTGTGTCCTCATACTCATCATCTGTGACAGTTAAGCATAGAAGAAAATAGAGAAACAAACAAAAATGAGTCAAATACTCCATATATTGCACATCATACCGTAAAATACATCTTAGCCTAGCATAGACTTAATTTCTGAAAGACTCTTCATAACATATGTACATCATCACATATTGACAATCATACCGTACACATAACTTAATTTAACATAGGCTTAATTTTTGAAAAACTTTACATACATACATATATCATCACCAATTCACATAGCATATCTATTCATCATTAACATGAGCAGAATCATACATAATCATGACAAACATGTAACGTGAATGCATAAATGACTGACTTCATGCATTTTTTAACAACCATACATGACTTGTTTATCGTGTCTTTTACCTATCATATGGTGTGTAACACCCCAATGGAAGGCCCAAACCACATTGCCTATACTCCAAAATGACTAGTCAATGATACAATTGGAGCTCTATTGGAAACTTATTAAGAGCAAGAACTTCTCCTTCCCAAGCAATGTGGGATCCCATACACCACCTACCCTTATCCATATCATATGGGGTATCACATGGTGACCCATGCTTGAGTCCGTGGCACCGCATAACTTAACTGGTGGTGAATATGCTTAAGTCCGTATTTCCCTTAACATATGGTGAACCACGCTTAGGTCCGTGGCACCACTTATCATATTAGTGGTGAACACACTTAGGTCTGTGTCACCCTTAACATAACTTGTGATGAACATGCTTAGATCCGTGTCACTCTTAACATAACTTGGGATGAACATGCTTAGGTCCGTGTCATCCTTAACATAACTTGCGATGAACATGCTTAGGTCCGTGTCATCCTTAAACATAACTTGTGATGAACACACTTAGTTTCGTGTCATCCTTAACATAACTTGTGATGAACACGCTTAGGTTCGTGTCATCATTGTCATAACTTGTGATGAACACGCTTAGGTCCGTGTCATCCTTATCATAACTTGTGATGAACACGCTTAGGTCCGTCTCATCCTTAACATCTTATCTTTCTTAATGCATGAGAAGTTTGTTGGACTTCATAAACTTTTCTAGCATGGCATACATTTGTACATAGCATAACATAACATGATATGGCATAATGTGATCTGAACATAAACATTCCCTGGCATACATGATATGAAACATTACATGACTTATATGATCTAAATACTTCATGACATTACATTGCATAGCATACATGTGATTTTCATGACATATCATCCATCAAATTGCAATCCATAATAGCATAATATACATACGCTCACTTACATGCATATCATTATAATTCATTGAAGATCATGAAAGGGATCTAACCTTGACTTAGCTCATAGTGTAGCGTAGGCAAACATCATATTTTCATATACAATTAGAACATTTAAAGTACTACACATGCAATTATATGATTATACTAATTACCTCTTAGCGCCTCTTCCTGATTCCCACTTTGTAGCGTGTTACCTATACGAGGTACTAAACGTTACTAATTTCCTTGAAAAGCGTGTCGTAATACTCTACGTATAATAGAATTTAACTAAAATAGTAGGCTCCATAGTATACTTTAAAAATATACTTTAAAATCCCTTAAATATTTTTTATAAAAATTGTGTCTTTGGGTTCATAATTATTCATTCAAAACTTTGGGCTAGCTTAAATTCCAGCTCAGCCCTAATTGAGAAAACAGTCCATTTAAAGTCATTAGGATAGTTTCTGGTCCATATTAATTTAACAACACAAGTCCATTTAAAAAATAAGCCCAGCCCTCGTTTGTCTTAAGAAGGCACTTGGCGGTATGGGCTTAGGGCCCAAAGGCCCATTATGAATTAAAAAGGGTGGTTGCCCTTTTGGAAACACACGAGACCAACACAACTGAAGGGAATTTGCCGTGTGATAACAGTGGACTCACTGAGAAAAGGAGCTGATGCGCGGTAGCTTTGGGTGGCTGGGAGGGACAGGCGACGCAGTTGGTGTCTCTGGGCAGTGGTGCGACACCAAGAGAGGAAGAGAGAGTTAGAGAGAGAGGATCTGCTAAGTCGAGAACTGAAAATCACGAGGAGAGAGATCTCGTCGAGGGCTTACCGGAAGGAAGTGGGTTCACCTAGGTTGGGCTGGTCGGTGATTTCTGGCTCCGAGAGTGGTACTCCGAAGTCCCTTGAGGTGGTTGGCGACGGCTGCACAAGCACACGGCCAAAGAGTCACTGCCGATAAAGAGGGAGAGAGAAATCGACGGGTTGGGCTTAAACGGTGACGACGTACGTCGAGGTGGGGGAAAAGATCACCGTCGGCGGCTTCTGTGGTAGTTTCCGGCGAGGTGGCTGACTTGGTTGAGGGAGGTGGGTTCTTGATTTGTAGAAGCTGCTACGGTGGCTGTGTATTAAGGTTTCTTGTGTTTATTTTTGGAGGTCTCGGGGTGGGTTTTGTAGGCAAGGAGAAGGGGTATCGTGGATCACAAGGAGATTGGATAGAGTTTGGAGTTGGGAGTTTGGTTTCCCATTAGGAAACTTATTCAACTAGGAGATAAACACTTAGGCTTACGAGTGAAGATAGTGGAAGAAACTCACCCATTCTAATAAAATCACTATTTTAAAACGGATCTTAAATTTAGTAATAGTAATAATAATAAAAATAATAATTTTTTTTGATAAGTAAAATAATAATTAAAATTACACTTTTGGGGTTTGGATGTTACAAGTGGCCCAAAGGAAAAATTCTATTTATATTAAAACATTTTGAGCTCATCCAGCGTCTATTTGTGGTCCTCAAAGATTTTATTGCTCCTTTCTTCTAAATACACCAAATGAGGCAAGTACAAACCATGTCCACACTGTTGTGATTTGCGTGCTACCACTTGACCTCCTCTAGGAATAGAAAAGATGCATAATTCTTCTGGGCGTTACCCAAGCCACTCCAACGGCTCCAATGCACTTGTAGTCTCACAATGAAGTAAAAGATGATCAACAAACTTTCCACTTCTCTTACACAGCATCAATCAATTACTTATTTGTATCTTAAATTTCCATGGTGAGAATCTTTTCCTAAAGAATTCGTTAAGCAATAAACGAAACTCTCAATGGGACCTTTGTCTGTCAATATTCTTCAAAGAAAATGCTTGTTAGAGCACTCCAAATGGATTCTTCATCTTATCCTTTAAAATACATCACCAAAACCCACTTTTTCTATTTTACATATTGACTTTTACAATATACCATATATCAACTTATCTATTTTTTCTTCATATCATTTAAATATTATACTTTTTATTCTTTTTTATTCATTTCAAATATTTTCTTCAACTACCAATTATATTCTCATATATTTTGATATTTGCAATATTTCCCCATATACAATGTCATATAATTATGTTCTATTTTAAATTAATCCAAATGTAAAGCTAAACCAAAATATAAATTAATTTAAAAAATAAAAATAAGAGATTATATAATGAAAATATTCACACAGTATATTATGAGAATATCCATTCTCGATAATTGTAAAAGAATACTCTTAAGATATTTTTCAGTATATTTCGTAAATATTCATTTTCGATAATTGTGAAAGAATGTTCTTAAGATATTCTTCGGTATATTTCGTGAATATCAATTTTCGATAATTGTAAAAGAATATTCTTAGTATATTCTTTTTTATATTATGAGAATATATTTTTGGTTTTCTCAAAACTTTAACTATAAATAACACTATTTCTTCATAAAGTCTCACCAACATCTTCATTTCCATTTCTTTACATAATTCTTCTAGTTCTTCTTTCTATATAGTTTTTATGGATCCTGTCATTGAGGTATTTGACTCTGTCATCTGACGAGGAGTTGTAATTAAATTTAGCTCTTGCTATGGAAGAAGAATGTTTGGGTAATGAAAGAGGCTCGACATAGCGTCGTAATTCTATTCCGCGTCATATATTCATTCGAATAAATTCGTTTGAAGGCCACCAATGCATTTTCCAAGATTATTTTGCTAAATCATTCATATATCCTCTGAATCTATTCCGTAGGAGGTTTGGAATGCAACGTCATCTTTTCTTGCGTATTCAAGCTGCAGTCGAAGCATACGAACCATATTTCGTCCTAAGAAGAGATGCTGCTAGAAGACTTGGGCGTTCCTCCCTTCAAAAAATAACTGTTGTGATGAGAATATCAGCTTATAGAGTATCTGGTATTTTGTGGACGAATACTTAAGGATTGCAGAAAATACAGCAACCAAATGTTTGAAGAAATTTGTTAAGCCTGTCATTAGCATCTTCTCCAACAAGTACTTAAGATCGCCAAACGACAACGATATTGCTAGATTGCTCGCAGCTGGAGAAAGTTGTGGGTTTCTTGGGATCGTAGGGAATATTGATTGCATGTATTGGAAATGGAAAAATTGTCCAAGTGCATGGAAAAGAATGTATTGTGGTCACATTCATGAACTATCGATAATTTTAGAAGCCGTAGCGTTATATGACCTTTGGATATGACATACATTTTTTAGATTACTAGACTCTCATAATGATATTAATGTCCCAGAACATTCTTCTGTTTTTAGAGAGCTCGCTTAAGGACATGCTCCGAAGCGTTGGTGGGAGAAGATTCTTCTCTTTCATTACTCAAACGTTCTTCTTCCATAGCAAGAGCTAAATTTAATTCCAACTCATCGTCTGATGACGAAGAGTCAAATACCTCAAAGACATGATCCATAGGAACTATATAGAAAGAAGAATTATGTAAAGAAATGGAAATGAAGATGTTGGTGAACTTTATCAAGAAATGATGTTATTTATAGTTGAAGTTTTGAGAAAATGAAAGGTATATTTTCATAATATTCTTTCACAATTATCAAAAATGGATATTTTTTCACAATTATCCATTTTCACAAAATCGAAAAATGGTAATTAAAGAATATAATGAAGAATATTTTTTTTACAATTATAAAAAATGGATATTCACGGAATATACCGAAACGAAGAATATCTTAAGAATATTCTTTTACAATTATTGAGAATGGATATTCTCATTATATACTTTGTGAATATTTTCATTATATAATCTCTTCTTTTTATTTTTTGAATTAATTTATATTTTGGTCTAGCTTATAAATTTGGATTAATTTAAAATAGAACATAATTATATGACATTATATATATGGAGATATTGCAAATATCAAAAGATATGAAGATATCATTAGTAGTTAAAGAAAATATTTGAAATGAATAAAAAAGATTAAAAAGTGTAATATTTAAATGATATGAAGAAAAAATAGATAAGCTGATGTATGATATATTGTAAAAGTCAGTATGTAAAATAGAAAAAGTGGGTTTTGGTGATGTATTTTAAAGGATAGGATGAAAAATCCATTGGGAGTGCTCTAACGGTTCCCTGTAGCAGAATGTAAAGTGTCTTTAAAATAGAAGATCCAATGGAGGGCATTTTTGAGAGCATTTCTTTATATTTTAAAGAAAAATGTATTATAGAGCATCTATTGGGAGTGCTCTTAACATAAGGAATAAAGATATTAGAGAAATAATGAAAATTAAGCATTCCTCTTCTCAATCTAGTGGAATACAGCAGATTAAAAAATTCACTAAAAACACCAACCTCCCAATCTTCATTCACTCTGATGAAGTTTTTATTCCTTTGTGCCAATTACTAGAAAAATCTCGAAATTGTTTGCCACAAAAGCATTATTGGCAAGAGTAACATGGTATGGAAAACTTCTTTAAGCGCCCTATGAACACACCTCAAGTCATGCATCCTAGATCCAACTCCCACCTCAAATTGGATATTGTTCCTTGTAATGAACTTCCACAAAATGCCTTCCTCGTATCAAGGACGTTCATCCACAGGGAAGTTCATGACTTCCTAGTAATGGAATAATAAAGGTATTTTGTGGAAGAACTTCCTTGTATATATTATTCCAAAGGGCTAATAAAGGTATTTTGTGGCTTCAAGATGAAGCCATCTAACCCGTCCCCTTCCCCAATGTGGAGGGTTTAAGTTAAGGAGAGATTTCTTGTATCACTAGATTCTCATGCATACTTGACTGCTCTTGTATATCTCCCGTGTACTTGAGTTCTTTCCTATGTACTTGAGTTCTTTCCTATTCTGGTTATCAATGAAGTTTTTGTGTACTGATAAAAAAAAAAAAAGTTGAGGAGGTACTTAATTCTTGTTTGTCCCCTATGGGTCTAGTGAGCCTCCATTGTACCTAAAAGTACAAAAAAAAAGTGACACTAATATCAAAAGCTTCTTTATCATCTTGTCCTCAATTAAGCATGCTCTATGACTTGAGAAGAAAGAAGACCTGTAGACTATAGGACTTCTTGTTTGAATAGTATATGTTGGACACAATGAGGGTGATTGTGTTTCTCGTTACCCTTTTTTTGGCCTAATGAATTTTGGCTGTAAGTTGATGTAATATTGAAAGTTGCATTGTTTATGTTGAATATGTTGTGATCATAATGCTAAAACTTTCTAAGAGTAATAACAGTCAAATGTGCAATTTAATCACAATTGTGCAACAATAGAGAAAGATATACTAGACTCTGGTTTTCTTGTATCATATGAGTCTCCAAATGAAGTTGTGTTGGATTTCTTTAATTTATCACCCATTATCTCATTTATAGGAAAATAGTCAAATTGCAATGGCGATGAGGATGGCTGCAAGATTTGTATCTCGGAGGTTCTCTAGTGGTGGAAAAATTCTTAGCGAGGAGGAAAAAGCTGCAGAAAATGTTTACATTAAGGTAATTTTCAAAGCCCCATATTTTCTCGTGCTTTTCCTTTTGGCATTTTTTTGATGCCTTGGTGCTGCTGGATTTTTTTTTTTGTTTTGTTAGATTAAGTATTTTCTTTCTGGTTTCATTGTATATTGATATACACTTTCATTTTGCCTCCCTGATGCTATTTTCTTAATAATTTGAATATTTTTATTTGAATATCTCAGATTACCCAAGCTCAATGTCTAGGATGTGTATATATATATGTATATATATATATATGGGATTTGCCTTTTAAATTTGTTGGATGCCTTTGTAGAATCAGTCTGGTGAAGGATGTCTTGGGTTATTAAACCCAGAGTACACAAAATGGTATGCAAGAGATAAATCTAGGTCGAAGTAAGGAAAACTAAAAAGTCATGAAAATTCAGGCCATTAAAATCTAAAGCAATGGCCCATAGAAATAAAGTACTGAAAAATAGAGTTCTAAGTTCCTCTAGAGACCGCTCTTCCCTTTGAAAGTCCAATCATTGCGTTCTTTCCATATATACCACATAATACAAATCAGGATCATTTTCCACACCGCCTTGATTTGTTGAACTCCTATTGGAAGTGTCCAGCTAGCCAATAGATCTACCACAGATGCAAGCATAACAAAGGATAACTCTATCCGGCTAAAGACTTCCACCCACAAGGCTCTAGCTGTCTTGCAATGTAGCAAGTGGTGTTCCACTGTCTTGCCAGATCTCTTGCACATGCAACACCAGTCTAGTATAGCTATCCTGTGTGGACAATTGGTTCAGACTAGGGGCAATTTAGAATATATAACGGGGTCTGTTAGAAATTTGAAGTTTTGTCTAGAAGACACTCTCTCTCTCTCTCTCTCTCTCTCTCTCTATAATATATATAATATACTAAGCCACTTGTTCTATTTCTTATTGATCTTAACACTTAGATCTTAACCAAGGGTGTAAATTGTCAAAATTTGGTAGTTTGGAGTACCAATTAGCAACTTTGGTAGTTTAGGATGCAAATTGGAAAACTGATATTTTAGGGGTGCAAATTGTTACTTTCTCGTAAAGTTGTCAAGAAATAACAGGTCCAGTATGCAAGGGGATCTTGGTAAATATTGCTAGCTTCAAGCGCAGAGATATTAAAACTTTCAGTAAATATTACTAGCTTTCGAACTCTGAAATCAGACGTCCAGCATGCAGGGGAAGATAGTTATTTTTTTTTTTTACGTCTATAAGAAATTAAAAATCGATGTCTCATTACAGTTATGGAGCTCAGAGATAGACTTGATGATCAAAGAGTATTGATAATACTTGTATAATATTATCTGTACTTGAGCTGGCCTTCATTATCTGTACTGAAAAATTTTAACTCATGCTATTGCATCATATAGAGCAGCATGAAAAAAAAAAAAAAATTTCTAAAATCATCCAAATTTGATTATGGGGTCAGGTTAAATTTTTTCTTTTTGTCTGTATAATATTCACAATCTAAAACCATTACACGAGATAGAGAATGTTGAACTTTTGACCAGCACGTGTCATGTCTCCTGCTGGAACTTTTCAGTGGCATCTTGGTGATGGACCCTTGGTACAATTCTGTCCATGCTAATGAGCTGTAGCTCAAAAGGCACTCCTCCGATTTTAAGTCGAATGCAGGGTGAGATTGTGAATTCAAAATTCATTGGGTGCATGTATAAATGATGCTTTGACATTTTCTTACACGAGGTATCTGAATATATCTATTGATTGCAATGGACAATCTGCTTATTAATCATGCCTGTAGTGCTTTTGTGGTGCTTTCTTAATAGATCTTGTGTAATGGTGTAGAAACTTGAGCAAGAGAAGCTGGAAAAGCTTGCAAGGAAGGTACGAGGAGATTACTTTTTTTCTTTTTGTCGGTCTTGGTAGACATTCATCCTCTCATTAGCTACGCCATTTGGTTTACCGTGTATTGCTTGCACTCTGAGATGCTCTGCTCCAAAACTTCATTCTTGTTTGTTTTCACAATTCCTCTCATCTAAATCTAATCTAATCTAATTATTACAAATTTTTCAAATTTTCACACAAAATAAAATAAACAATTCAACTTTTTTAAATATCAAAATAAAAATAATATTAAAAATATATATTTTAATAATATTTTATTTAATTTTTAATTTTAATCTCAACTTATCTGTAAAAATAAACGATGCCGGTTTTTGACTCAAGGATTGTGGTACTAAACATGTATTTATTCTCTCTGTTGGAACTTTTTGTTGGATAAGATCCTTGCACAGTTATCCTTGGCTGTAGTAATAATTCCTGATGAGTTGAATATTCTCAGGGCCCAAAACCAGAAGAAAAACCTGCCACAAGTTCAGGAGGAGGATCAGTCACTGATGCCAAACCTACGAGCTCTTCCTCATCCTCAACATCTGGAGTATCAAATGACAAGTACCGGAACTATGCAGTTTTAGCTGGAACTATCACTATTCTTGCTTCTGTTGGATGGTACCTCAAAGGTAGTGAAAAGAAGCCCGAAGTCCAGGACTGAGAAGAGGTTAATGTGCTTTCTTTTAATATGAACAGTCAAAAAGAGTTGACAGAGGAAGAAGTATTACTTTTACTCTCTAAATCATTTGTTTCAGTCAAATAAAATACATCACTTTTACTTTTACTCTCTAAATCATTTGTTTCAGTCTAAATCATTTTTGAGCTAGTTTGGCCACTGGTTTCCCTTGTCCCTATTCTGGAATATGTTATCTTCTCAAATCAATGACGTGGGGTGGCTAGTGTTAAAATAAACATATTATAAAATAGAAACGAATTTATGATGTACCTTTTAAAACAATTTCCAACACAAAGTAAAAATATTAAAAATAAATAAAAATGTTAGAAAATAAAATAAAAAATAAAAAAAGGAAGAAGGGTCTGGGAAAGGCCCACCAACGGGTCGCCGACGGCCACAACAGTCAACCCTTCCTTTTTAAAAAGAAAAATCATGACCACATATGACCATCACGGTATGGATTCATATCATCGTGACCATATGTGACAATCCAAAAGATCTAATAATGTGTAATAATCAGTGGGCCACCACAATCACTAAAAGTGCAAACAGGCCGATAAAGTAATTTAATCCAAAAGAAAAGGCCGCAAGAAATGTAATATCATGTCATATTAGGATTGTCATTGATCTGATTTGATTCGATTTTAAATAAAATTTAAGACCAAATTATTATGTATTGATTTTATATTTTTAAAAATTAATTTCGTACCAATTATCCTTCTAAACCAATACTTCCAATTTTATCAATTTCGATTCGATTTGGTCAAATTTTCAGATTTTAATATATATATATATATATAATAGTATATTATAGTATATAATACTATAGTGATAATATATTATAGTATATTATAATATATATTATAATTGTATTATAGACTATAGTGATATAAATTTTAAATTTTAATATTATATTAATTAGTAATTTATCATATAATATAAAACTATTTTATATATAATTATATATTATATATAAAAATTATATACAATATAAAAAATTATAACATATATGAACCAGTTCCGGTCTGTCCAGTTTTAGAAAAAGAAAAATCGAACCCGGCCCGATTTTGACTGGTTTTAAGAAAAATAAAACTAGTATCGGACCAAACCCACTGGTTCACCGGTTTTTTTTTTTACACCCATATGTTAGATGAAAATGCTACTATGTGGTCTAGTTTTGTTATCTCATTTTGACCCTTATGTATTTATTTATTTTTAAATTTTTTTTTTTACTTAATGGTTAAAGAAGTGACTTTTAGTGTATTGGTATATTTTTTATTTTTTAAAAATATTTAAAAGTATTTAAAAAATGTGAAAAGGAAAAGAACAACAAAATAAAATATAGAATTTGTACTAGCGACCGCTGGGCGGCACACTAACATCACTCTATGTCCAATTGGATCACTAAAAAAAAAAAAAAGATCTATATCTTGCGCTTGGAATCTAACCATAATGTTCAACAATGATTGTCTGCAAAGCAGTAAAAAGGGGTAAGTTATAAAACATGGCAAAATAAAACACAAAATCACTTTAGCATCAGATAAATTCACCAAATTTAAAAATAATCTTCTAATTCCCACTTTGTTTCATCTCTTCCAAGCAAGGTTCAAGAGAGCATTTTAAAAAAAATCTGTTACCCCCCATTTTTACCAATATATTGGTAAATAGTAGTGCTATTTGAAGGTCTTTATATCACATACCATCCATGTGACATAATTGATTTGGAAGATAAATTTTAAAATTTTAAATTTTACAAATTAAATTATGTTGCGTGGATGATTTGTGGTGTACATGCATTCAAATAGTACTACTCTTTGCCAATATATGATCTTTGCTTTTACCAACCAAACATGATTATCAACAAAAATCTCGTTGAACAAAGAGCCATCTCACACATGGACAAAATGTTTCATTTAAGTATATATACGGGCAACAATATGCAAACAAAGTTTTTTACAACCCAAATTTGAAGCAAAAACAACCCTAGACTAATTAAACGTACATGGACTGATGCAAAACACATGGTTTTGTTTTTTTCAACCCAACACCTAGACAAAATGAGATGTGTTGGGTACAAAACCATCTCAGATATGGCTGAAGTTTTTCAACCCAACCATTGTCAGCCCAAAATAGAAGCAAAACAGACCCAAACAAAAATTTCTTGCCGTGACCTAACATAAGGTTTTACCAATTAAACATGTTCTTTTACATGGACACCAAACATGCAAACAATTATTTTTCAACCCCAAACATAAGCAAAAATAAGTAAAAAAAGAAAAGACCATAGATTAACTAACTACATACATGAATAAATGCAAAACACGGGCGGATCTCATTTATATTGACTCGTAACTACTCGAAGTATACACGAACAAAACCTTTTCACTATGGCGTAAAGTATTATCAAACAAACATAGAAGTTATTTGCATCACAAGTATATTGTTGGCTACACGTGTGGCATACAACAAAATATTAGATGGCAAGTAAAGACAGTATCACGTGGGGACTCACGTGATAGAGGGTGATTAAAGGATAAAACTACACAAAACGCCCTGTATGGGCTCATTGATAAACCCTAGAAAAAGGTCACCAACATAAAAACCTTGCTAACCGTATTTCGAAGATGTATGAATCTACAGAGATAAGTCTGAGTGAATACCTGTGCCAAATGAACTATCAATGGTCAAATCATGTTCTAAAAGGTAACATACCAAGCTAAGTACCGAGAATCGCGTCTCTAAAGGATTTTGCAATAGTAGAACACTTTAACCCTTATAAATATATTATCAAATATACACTAGAGATTCATTCATTAGCTACTGAAAAAGGTTAACTTCTCTCTGACTTAAGTATCAGAGGCATCCCTATTGGGTTCCCTGAGTTTTCCCTTCTGGTTGCAAGTTGTTTAAGCATGTTGTAGGCATCACTGGAAATTGCATCAACATTTTGCCATCGTTTTTGGGATCGTTTGATTTCTTTGAAAAGTAAGATCCAAATGCAAACAACCACGCACTCTCATACGGCTAGGAAGAGACTAACAATGGATGAAAAAGTGAACAATAGAGTGGAGAGAAGATTTACAGAGATAAAGGAGAGGCTGAAAAAAAAATGATGCTAAAGATAGAGGCTTTATAAAGGGAGAACAAGGCCCTAAAGTGAAAGGATGTAGGGTTTGAAGGGGGCATAGGTCAAGATCGGAACAAACAACTTGATGAGGATTCATATCCTCAAGTGCAGTATCGTTAGACGAGGCATTGTCGGCAATTTTGTCAACACTTGCTCCAAACTCCACTTCTTTTTTGCGGACTTCACTGCTTTCCCAATAGTGTCACATTTGTGATTGGCCAGTAAAGAAAACTTGAGAGTCTTTTTGTGTAACTGTCAATCACTATCTACAAAATGAGCAGTCAAAGACATATAGTTCAAGTTTTGGACTAATGTCCATGTATTAGTGGTGAGACAAACTCTTTGACCTTTCAATAAGTTTCTTAGCAAATCTCTCTATACTCTGTATAATTTAAGAACATCATTCGCCACCATGTAGTGAGAATGGATGTTAAACCTAGATTCTAAGTATTTTGCAAAGGCTTAGAACCCTTTACCCTCCACAAATTGAAAGGGTAGCTCTTCTATTATGATCATACGAGCTAAATGAGTCTTACACCCCTCCGGATCATACTTCACCAATCCCTTCAACGTACTTCCCAACTACTCACATCCGTCATCTTTTTAAGTCTAATCTTCAATCTATATTGACTTTTTCAAGTCAAGAATGTCTTGCTAGACTCTTTTTGCATTGTTATTCTAAATGGCTTTTTAGTTGGAATGTACCATGCCATAGTGACATCCGTAAACCTTATCACAATGGTTAAACTTTGTTTGCAGGTCATTGGGGTCACCACAAGTGTTTCCACACGATGGAAATGAGTTTTTTTTTTAGTGGACTCATGGGTGTAGGGTTAGGTGTAGATGTAGGGGAGCTAGTACTAGTACTAGTTTTCAGATTTGATAAACTATCCATGGATTCGACAAACAATCAAACAAATTGTTTTGGGGTTCCACGGTCGAAATTGCATGGGTTTCGAGATTGAAACCCCTAATTTAGGGTTTCAATCTGAAGTCCTAACATAAATTAGAGTTTTAGATTAAAACCCTGAACTAATTTAGGGTTTTGAATTGAAACCTTAAAATTCACAGCATCATATGAAAAAAACACAAATCAAACTCCACAACATCCAAAATACAACCTCATCCGCCATTGAAATAAATTACAATCCCATCCTCCATAGTCCATAAAAAAAGAAACATATTTTGGAGTCTCAAGATACTTACAAAGATGGAGATAACAAGGGTTTCGGTGATGTGGAGGAAATGAGTTGAGAGAGAGAGGCTGAGAGTGAGACTGAAAGGGTGAGAGAGAGAGAGAGAGCTGAGAAGCTAAGACCGTGATAGTGACGGTCGAGACACTGGGAGTGGTTTCATTAACTTTGTAATAAAACGACATAAATTGGGGATACAAAAAAGTCGTTAATCTAATTATATATATATGTATATAACCAACCGTGGCATGTGTGATGAATTCGAGGACCCGCCGCTCACCACTAACTAGAATGACACACTTGAGTACGAGCGTGTGAAAATGTGAGTAATTTCAAAATTTATTGCTCTTACCATAGAACAGGAAACCACAACATGGAAGAAAGAATGCCGCCATATCAAGCAGATCATAGAAGGTATGCAAGAGAGTGCAAAGTTTGAGCATATTGTTGCCTAATAGGAACTGTTACCTAAAAGGCGAGTGTCGGGAAATCGAAGGTAGAGATTAATTGGGAGATACTAGAGTAAAAGCCTCAGAAGGGAGAGGAATGGTAGGAGGGAGAACCCTCCTTCCACCCAATAGTAGCCTACCACAGACACACCAACCTTTCGATGAGATCAGAACTATCAATGGAGGATTTTTCAAGGGAGGCGCATTGTTGTCCATCGAGAAAGTACATGCTCGGAGGACTACGTATGAAGAAGTCTTTGTTGTGGAGAGGGCCTAGAAGTAAATCAGAGGGGAGAAGCTCGCTCCCATATCCTTCAGTTATGAAGATTGCGAATGGGCTCTATACCCGCACAATGATGCCCTTGTGATAACCTTCTTGGCTATCAATTATACCACACGTAGGATCTTGGTTGATAAAGTGAGCTTGATGGACGTTTCATTTTGGGACACATAATGAAAATGGGCATTGAGCAAGATAAGTTGCGATTGACACCTACACCCCTCAAAGGCTTTTGGGGGAACAGTGCAACCCGTCAGTGTAATCACGTTACATGTTACCATAAGCAATAGGCCCTATGCAACAACGACAATGACAAACATTTTGGTGGTAAAAGCCCGCTCATCATACAACTTTATTATTGGTCGCCCGACTCTAAATATGATGAGGGCGTTTACCTTAACGTATCACCTGAAGATAAAGTTTTTATAGCCATAAGTGTCAGGGAGGTTTGTGGCGAGTAAGTGTTGGCATGTGAATGCTACATGCAATAGTTTAAGAATGGGAGTGTAGAGGTCCATACCATTGAAGGAGTGACTAAAGAAGTAATTCGTCTACCCCAAAGCCCATCAAGTGAGTGATAAAGACTTGAGATGAGGAAAGTTTGAAACAAGGAGAAGTCAGTGAGCCCTTGGAGCTAGTAGCTTTGTATCCAGACCGACCAAACACGACAACTGGATAGGGAATGAATGGCACCAAAACTCAGAGAGTAGATCAAGAAGTTCCTCATTAAGCATAGAGATGTGCCTACATGGAGTCACGAGGACATGCTTGACGTAGACACAGAGGTGATAGAGCACTGCCTTTGTGTTGACCCGAAGGCTAAGAAATTATAGCAGAAGCGGAACAGACTTAGCGTGGAGAAAAACACAATCATAAAAGAGGTAGAATGCCTCCTAGAAGCATGGTTCATCCGAGAAGCCCATTATTCGAAATGACTCTCCAATGTCATGTTAGTGAACAAGGAGAATGGAAAGTGATAAATGTGCATTGACTTCACCAACCTGAACAAGGCATGCCCAAAAATAACTTATCCTACGACGTATCGACTTGATAGTTGACTCAACGGTAAAACATCAAATGTTGAGTTTTATGGATGCCTATCCAAGTTATGATTAGATATGAATGTGTAATGGCGACTAGGAGTGCTACCCTCCCCCTACGGGGCGGGGGCACCCCTTCCCCACATGGGGCGGGGGGTGGGGTTTTCACCCCCGCCCCAGGATGCGAGGGCGGGGTGCGGGGCGGATTCTCAATATGTCCTGCCTCTTTTCACTTAAAAAAATACTACATTTATTTTATTTAAAAATTATTTATAAGTGTAAAAGTAATTAAAAATACATTTTTAGATCCAAATTATAAATTTAAATTTTGTAAATACGACTATAATTTAAAAACTATGTAATTTTTAAATTTGCTAGTGCATATTTTGTGTAAATTGTAATGTATTAGTTTTTAAACTATGTAATTTTTAAATTTTTCAATGCATATTTTGTGAACAAGTCTAACAAATTGTAATATATATTTATATATACACAATTTGTAAAATATAAATATATATTTATGTTTATATATATGTATATAATATATATATAAATGGGGGAGGGGCGGGGAAATGGGGGGGTCTCGCGGGTGGGAGCGGGGTTGCTCGCCCCGCATGAGAGGAAGCAGAGCAAGGCAGGGCAGCGAGGGAGGGGCCCCGCTGCCCACCCCTAATGGCGACTAAGAAAAAAACATCCTTCATAACGAACATGGGGTTTATTGTTATCAAGTGATGTCGTTTGACTTGAAAAAATGCTTGGGCAGCAAATCATCAGCTCTGCATGTTTAAAGGTAGACCGCCGCATAACATATTTGAGAGAGACTTTCGTCATATTGCAAAAGTATAATATGAAACTAACCCGGCCAAATGTGTCTTTGGTGTATGGTCGGGCAAATTCTTAGGCTTCATTGTGTTAGAGTGGGAATTGAAGCTAGCCTAGAAAAGATCAAGGTGATAATGGAGACGAAACCTCCCCGAAATCTGAATGAAGTATAAAAACTAGTAGGCAAAATAGCAATGTTGAATAAGTATGTGTTGAGATTAATTGACAAGGTCTTTCCATTCTCTTGGGTGCTACGGAAGACTGAAAGTTGAGATAATGCATTTGATAGGGCATTTGAACAGTTAAAAGCCTACTTGTGTAGCCCTCCCCTCCTTAGCCAAACCCATCCAAAGGAGACGCTCTACATGTTCTTGAAGATTAAAGCATGAATGCGGAAATAGTTTATATCTATGGTCGAATCTAGTAGTACAAGAGGGGATTTAATGAATTGAAGTGAGAAGTTGAGGTCTTTTATATCATATGTTCGGCCATAGCTTGATTTATATGAATTTGAGTTTGCATGTATGCTAAGTTGTCATCGAAACATGCATCTTAATATCAAGAATGGATTTTTGAATATAAAGTGAAAACATGATAAGTAGGACACTAGAGGGATTTGACCATGGATAAATTTTGATGAATATTTATGTGTAAGTGATTAATATAGAAGCTTAAATCTTTAGGCTTGATTTAAGGAATGAAGTAAAAATGTAATTATAACCTCTATACATCTTGGCCAATGTCTAGTGGAGTTTGGATCCTGAAGTTGTGTGCACAAATGAAGATATCTAAAGCATTGAAATCCGTAATGCATATCACTAACTAAGAAATAAATAAAAATTATAAGAGACCTACTTGGAGTTTCAACCATATAAGGAAATAGTACATAGAAAAGTAAGATTTTAACCACAAGGTTATACAAGTTTTAGAATCATAAGGGGTAAGAAAGATATAAGAATAAATCTACTCTTTTTTGGGCAAGAAAATTTAGTAAGGTATAGGGGCTAAAGTGAAAACGCAGAAACTTAAGGAGTCAAAATATAAATATTAAAAGACTTAGGACAGCTTGTAAAATCAAAAGTTTAGGGAGTAAAAATTAAATTATCAAAGCATATGACTTGATTATCTTCACTAACCTTATATACAAACACTAGACAAACAAATGAGTATGTGGGATTACTAGCATTCTTGTGGACTATTGTTAAGTTCTCTCTTATACTTTGTTAAGTTATTTTATGCTACATTCATTATTACTTATGAACTATACATTTAGGAATATCCTTCTTTGTAATATTCATAGGTTAAGAAAACAATGAAAGTCATGATCCCGCGATTGAGAGCGAAAAATCCTAACAAAACTCTTGAGGCCACTAGGAGGATAACATATTATGGCAACCTTTGTGGCTGAGTGGGGAGTATCCAGCAACTCTCGAGTTGCATTAAGAGGATAAATGAAACTTTGAAAAAGCCTTGCAATTGGAGTGTGGAGTATCTATTAACCTTATGGCCGAGTAGGAGAATAAAGAAAATCCTAACAAATCTTGCAGTCGGGGAGCACGTGGAGTCCTATAGTGCAAGTAGGGGTTTATGTATTTGATAAAGAATAAAGAGAAAGCTATAAATTGTGAATGCTACCTTTATTTAGTATGTTATTTTTCATTATTGTTGTAATTAACCTAATTTACTAGATGTTGCGCTACTTTTGATAACAATTTTTCCAAATCAATCATTGTAATGCGTTAATTGTTACCGTAAGGGATGATTGGTTGAAAATCATCAACAATTCGACAACTAGCCAGTAGTAGGCAAAAATCCACTAGTTGATAGTTAATGGTGGCATGGGATAGTTAGAATATGATGGTTGGTAGATCCCATTACTTTTTTTAGAAATGCTACTATGTTGCCACAGC
This sequence comes from Juglans regia, assembly GCF_001411555.2. Taxonomy (NCBI): domain Eukaryota; kingdom Viridiplantae; phylum Streptophyta; class Magnoliopsida; order Fagales; family Juglandaceae; genus Juglans; species Juglans regia. Next base: position 16,906,743 of record NC_049905.1, on the reverse strand, counting down.
AATATTGATATGGCACCACCACTTGGTGCTACGTGGTTTATTAAAAAGAAAATTCATAACAAAATGGCATTTGAAAACCAAAAAAAGAGGAAGACTAAAATCATAGGTTCTCTCTACCCCTTTTATGAAAACCAAAAAAAGAGGAAGACTAAAATCATAGGTTCTCTCTACCCTTTTTATGTTTATGTTTATGTTTTTAATTTTTTTAATAAACCATGTGGTGGTGCCATGTCAATGGTGTGACATGGTGCCACGTAAATGGTGGTTACAAAAAGTTAGAAAGATATTACTATGCCACACTGATTACTTTGTCCATCGATGTGGCACTATCACTTGGTGCTACGTTGCTTACTAAAGAAAATTAAAAACACAAACATAAAAGGGGTAGAGGGAATCTAGGAATTCAGTCTTTCTTTTTTTGTGTTTTAGGACGCCATTTTGTTTTGAATATAGATATTTTTATGTTTTTTAATAAATCACATAGCACCAAGTGGTTATGCTATATCAATGGGACAAAGTGAGCAATAAATATGAGACGATAGTAGCATTTCTCTTTTAGTTATGATAAAAAAGTTGATGCTTTGAATTTTTGACAGGAGTGTATGATAAAAGTATATAAAAGACTCATTTATAGCCCCATCTGCCATCACCACAAAATCTGCTGATGATACACAATCTGTCACAAATGGAGATCATGTCAAGATTATCACCTCCAGAGATCATACCATGATTACAACGCCAATTATAAAGAAACTGATATAGTCAATATTCAGCCAACTAGTTTTTCTATTTTTCCTTTCTAATGTACCGCTAAAAAATATCTCACTAATTATGGGATTGCATTTATGAATAACGTATCTAGAGTAGTGCGTGTACACATTTATGGTCAGAGGGAAACAATTCAATTTTTTTCAAATTCTTTTATCGTATCTGAGCGATCCTTGACCACTGTCGTCTAGTGTTTTTTTTCTCAACAATTCTTTATCCATGACTTCTTCCTCCAATACAACCACTTGTACAAGCCTGAACCCTCCCATTGTCCCACTCACTAATATTACTCATCTTATCACCTTTAAACTTACACGGAAGAATTATCTCTCGTGGAGAGTTCAACTTCTTCCCATTCTCAAAGGTCAGTAGCTTTTTCATTTGGTTGATGGCTCTCGCACTCCTCCACCACCAATGAGCACCAATTATTCTACTAATGATAGTACCCCTCTACTTATCTCTAATCCCGAATATGCCCAATGACATCAACAAGATCAACTCTTACTTTTGGCTCTTATTTCATCACTCCCAGATGATATTCTTGCCCAAGTGGTAAGACTTCATACCTGTAGCGAAGCTTGGCCAACTCTGGAGCAGTTATGACACTTCGTTACAACTTTGCCTCTCTCAAGAAAGGAAATCTCTATATTCCTGAGTTCTTCCAAAAATGACATCCTTCACTGATACTCTTGCTACCATTGGACAACCTTTATCTTACTATGAATTGGTTTGTTACGTTATTGTGAGACTTGGATTAAAATATGATCCTTTGATCACCTCATAGATAACTTGAATTGATCCCATGAACATCTAAGAAGTCTATGGTCGTCTACTTAATTATGAGTTGCGTCTAGCACAATAACAACAAACACTGGACCTTCATGGTGCCTCTATCAACACTGTGTCCAGGAGCTCTAATAATCGTGATCGTTACAAAGGGAACCTCAAACAACTCAAATTCTGTTGGTCATGATTCTTGCAATTACTCTTCTCAATCCTTTCAATCTCGAGGTCGAGGATGTGGCCATGGAAACTCAAATAGATCACGCCCAACTTGCCAAGTGTTCACAAACTTGGTCACATTGCCTTAAAATGCTATCATAGATTTGATCAAGCCTATCAAGAATATTAACCAAATCAAATTCAAGCTTTCATGACTTCTAACTCCACTCCAAAGGATCAAACATGGTACCCTGACACTCTAGCAACTCATCACCTCACCTCTAATGTTTGCAACCTCACATTTGCTATTGATGAGTATGTGGGCAATGATCAAATCTGCGTAGGCAATTGGGTAGGTTTGCCTATATGTCATACTGGTTCATCTCATTTCTTTTTTTTTTTTTTAAAACCTTTGTTCTTATGACAACTTTTACATATTCCATTTATCCAAAACAATTTAGTTTCTGTCAGTAAATTTACTAATGATAATCAGCTCTTATTTGAATTTCATCCTAATTTTTTGTGTGAAGGATCTAGTTATGAGGAAAATCCTCCTTCATAAACCAACTTAAGATGATCTTTATCTCTTCTCTCAGACCACAAAATCCATGCATAAGATTAAATTTCTTGTGGAGCAAGTCTCACTTGAAACCTAGCACTATAGACTTGGACATCCCTATCTTTCCATGGTTCGGCATATTTTGTATTCCAATCACCTTCCCATTACAGGCAATAAAACACCTTTAGTTTGTGACTCTTGTCAACAAGAAGAAAGTCACTCCATTTTATTTGTCTCATTATAGATATTCTCATGTTTTAGATCTTATATTTTCGGATGTTTAGGGACCTCCCCAGTCCCCTCTGACTTCTAGGGATGGTTCTCGCTATTATGTTCTTTTTGTTGATGATTATATCAAGTTTTCTTGGCTATTTCCCATTACCCAAAAATCAGGCGTTGAGAAAATATTTTATGAATTTCGAAAGTTGATTGAACGTCAACTTGGGAGAAAAATAAAAAGTATTCAGACCGATTGGGGAAGGGGATATTGACGTCTTAGCGCATACACATGAATTGCCCATTGCCTCATTTGTCCACATACACATGAATAAAATGGGTTAGTTGAACGAAAACATAGACATATTGTTATAACTAGGCTTTCTCTTATAGTCCACTCTAGTTTATCCAAACAATATTGGACTAAAACTTTTCAAATGACCTGTTTTCTTATCAATAATCTTCCATCACCCATACTTCAAAATAAATACCCTCTTTAGTATTTGTTCAATATGAAGCCCAATAAGAAATTTCTCAAGGTTTTCGGATGTGCTTGTTAGCCAAATTTACGTCCATACAACTCTCACAAAATGGACTTTCGTTCTCAACTTTGCATTTTCTTGGGCTACAATCAGTCACACAAGGGCTACAAATATCTCCACCATCCCACTATTTGCATCTATATCTCTTGAGATGTTCGATTTGATGAAAACCATTTTTCTTTTCTTAATGACCAGTCCACCCAGCTTGCTACTAACTCTTTGGACCATGTGTCCCACGTACATTTACCTTCAGTTTTGCAGGTCCCCATTATTTCATCACATGCACTTCACTTGGTTCACAACTTGCCATCACGCATAAGCACATTAGCTCACCTACTATCGAGTCTTCTCCCAATCGCTCAACTAGCAATCCACCACTTGTCAGCACACCTTGTGAGCCAACAAATACTTCATCTTCACTACAACAGATTGTTGAGCCTTTGGCTATACCTTGCTCTGATGCAACTCTAACTCAGTATTTACCGTCTACATAACCATCGCTTGAGTTGTTTGCCTCTTCATCTCCTGCTCATCCAACCTCATGTCTACATGGATGGCACAATTCTATATCCTCCTCGTGCAATGCTTGTCTCCATTGAGTCTTCACAATCTGAACCCACATCGTTCACTGCGGCCTCCAAGAATCTAGCCTGGAGAAATGCCATGAATATGGAGTTTGATTCCCTATTACACAATCAGACTGAACTCTTGTCCCATATCATCCATCCATGAATATAGTTGGTTCAAAATGGATATTTTGTCTCATGAGAAAAACAGATGGGATGATTGAATGACATAAAGCTGCATGCTTGGTGGCTCAAGGTTACACTCAACAACCAAGACTAGATTTTATTGAGACCTACAATCCAGTTGTCAAACCTTAAACCATCCACCTAGCGCTTACACTTGCTATCACTCGTGGGTGGCTACTAAGACAATTAGACGTACAAAATGAGTTCTTCCATGGTGACCTTACTGAATCTGTGTTTATGGCTCAACCAAAGGGATTTCTGCGTCCTCCATACCCCTAATCTCGTATGTAAACTCAATAAAGCTATCTACGGGCTTAAGCAAGCTCCTCATACCTGGTTCTCATGTCTTAGTCAACGCTTACTTGAGCTTGGTTTCACAACTTCAAAGGTAGATAGTTCACTCTTCATTTTTTCAACTGCCACTGTTGAGATTTTTATACTCATTTACATTGATGATATTGTTCTTAAGGGTTCTCACAATTTGCACTTGATTTTCTATTAGAGCAACTTTGGGTTGGGCCATGAATAAAAGACCTTGGACCAATTAATTTTTTCATGGGCATAGAAAGTACTCCTCGACTCGATGGTCTTTACCTCATTCAAACCCATTACATATTAGATCTTTTGCATAAGACTGATATGCTGAATGCTAAGCTCGTATCTACTCCCATATCATTTACCCATTCGTTGTCCAAATTTAATAGTGATCCTTTTTTGGATCCTACACTCAATAAGAGTACTGTTGGACATTACAATATATTCTTCTCACTCGTCCATATCTCTCCTTTGTAGTCAGTCGTGTTTTTCAATACATGCACCAGCCAACAGTAAATCATTGGACTCCTGTCAAGTGAATTCTTCGTTATCTCAGGTCCACATCTTCACATGGGCTCCACATTTCTCAAAATTCCTTGTCCTCTCTGTAAGCATTCTCCAATGCAGACTGGGTCGGTTATCTTGATGATCATCATGATCACCACTCTACAAACAAATATCTCATTTATTTTGGCAACAATTTGATCTCTTAGGGTTCTAAGAAATAACAAATTGTTGCTTATTCTAGCATTGAGGCAGAATATAAAGCTTTGACAAATTCACCTGTTGAACTTATATCGTTTCAAGGACTTATCAAGGAATTGGGTATCTTTCTTCCTTAGTATCCAATCCTTAGGTGTGATGATATTTGCATCACATATTTGTTCGTCAATCTAGTTTTTCACTCTCGAACCAAACACGTTGCCATTGACTTTCACATTGTATGTGAATGAGTCTCACATTGTCAATTTGACGTTCAGTTAATTTCTGGAAAGGAGCAGCCTATAGATGTTCTTACTAAACCCCTTATTACTGCCAAATTATCTCCTTTATGTGACAAGCTCAACGTACGGTCACTCCTATTGAACTTTTTATTTTATTTTTATAAGAAGAACATAATATTAATAATAAACATTACAGACAAATGTCAAGCCAAAAATCGCTCCTATTAAACTTGAGGGGATGTCATCACCACAAAATTGTTGACAACTATAATCTCTCATAAACGGAGGTCATGCCAAGATTATGACCACCCAAGATCATGCCACGATTACAACGTCAATTATAAGAAAACTGACATAGTCAATATTCAGCCAAATAATTTTTTTATTTTTTCTTTTTGATGTATAGTTGACAAATATTCTATTAATTTATGAAGAAATAATATTTATAGTCTTAGAATATGTAAATCTCGCGTATTTAAAAAAAAATGAGATCTACATAAAAAAAAATTAATTTTATAATAATAAATCTCATTTTTTTTATATATATATTTTTTATAAAAAAAGTACCCGACATTTGCACAATTTATGAATTTATGTATATTACTCGTCTCAATTTGAATTGGGGTCTCTTTTTAGACTAAAGAAGTCAACATCAAAACGATAGAGCATCCAAACACAACCAGGGTCTGCGCACAATCTCCAGTACTTCAGCCGAAACTCGAAGAGAAGAGTCAAGGTGAAAGTGAGAGGGAAGTTATGGAGAAGGGAAGGAGAGTGGTAGTCTCAGCTTTGCAGTTCGCTTGCACCGATGAAGTCTCCTCAAATGTCGCCAACGCCGAAAGGTCTCTCTTCTTATTTCTTTATTTTTGCTTCGTTATCCATTTTGAAGTAAATACATATTAGATGCACAAGTTGCTTGTTAAACTTGCTGTTTACTTACAAAACAATCAAGTTCACACCCTTTTCTCGTGCACCGTATATATTTTCCTTTCTCTTGTTCTATTCGCTCGCTTCATTATTTTATATCATTGTGTTTGTGAGTACGATTTGAACTCCCTGTGTACTGCTGCAAATTTTATTTCTCAAGTTAATAAAAGGGTCTGAATTTGATGTAGCCTATGGATCAGACCAGCTTTTGGGGTTCTTAGTTCTGTTTTATTGATATCTCTCTCACAAAGCGTTGTACTCCGGTTTATTTTTTTTCTTTTTCATTCTTTTTGGTGCTCCAGTTGATTTAAGTTAATTTCTTGCATCAAATTGTGGCGGTTTTGACTATGTGGACTTGGTTATTGTTGAAACGGAGGGTACTCCTACTGTTTTTTCTTAACATCAAGATAGCTTCTTCTTGGTTGCACCAAGTAGTTTTGATGCGACCAAATGTCAATGTAAAATAGAAAGCAAAAAAACTATGTATCACTGGATGATTCGGCCTTTCACAACTTTAATGATTCAGTATTTTAGACACCAACTTCAGTACTTTTTTTGTATCTTAACTAATATTTATTTGAGAAGTTCTTAGTAGCTTGATTGATGTTATGCCATCAGTTTTGTCATGCTGAGTTCTTGGTTTTTGGAACTATATACTTTTGCAATGCCCTCTTGCTTCGCTTTTTTATAACTCGAGGAGCTTTCTTTTTATGCAGACTGGTTAGAGCTGCTCACGGAAAGGGTGCGAACATCATTCTTATACAGGCATGTGCACTTGAACTTGTGATATCCTGCTCTTGTAGCGTACATCTCCTTAAAAACATTCATTTTAAGAAAGTAGTATTTTACACATCTTCAGAATGATACAATTATTTCTGTTTCTTTACTTGTAAAAAACATTATTTCTGTTTCTTTGTTCTTATGATGGCTCTATGGTTCATGCAAATATATTTTGTTCCTGAACATCAAAACGCTATATCATTTTTGTGACTTTGTGATAATTTAAAAATATCTGTCTATTCATGAGATTAGAGGACCTTGGTGTCAGTTTAAAAATACTATTAAAATGCTCCGATTCATTCATGCTGCATGTTTAAGGAATGTATGGCTTGATGGAGTCGGAAAAAATACAGTTATTTTAATAAAAACAAATTGAAGCTATTCATCAAAGTGTTCTTTGCGAACTGGTTGCTTTCTTCTTCATCATGTGTATCAAATGATGCTCTCATCTCAACCTATCTGCAAAAAAATAAGATATTTGTTATTATTTTCATTACTACCATGAGGACAAGCAAAGAAGACTAGTTATTTGAAATGAAACCCTACATTTGAAAGTGAATGTCTATCTCAGATGTAGAGAAAACCAAACTACTAACTACTAAGTCATTTAATCTATGACATAAACAGAGAGGTGAATGAGATAGGGGCAAAAGAAGCATGTAAACACTTCAATCTTCATCATATTTCCATTTTTTCAAATAAAAGTACGTATACACATTGTAACGTCCCAATGGAAGGCCCAAACCACATTGCCTATACTCTGAAAGGACTAGTCAATGATACAATTGGAGTTCCATTGGAACCTTATAAAGAACAAGAACTTCTCCTTCTGAAGCAATGTGAGATTCCATACACCACCTACTCTTATCCATATCATATGGGGTATCACAATCTACTCCCCTTAAATTTCCGACGTTCTCGTCGGGCCTATCCATTGTAAGTAGCACGGCTCAAGTCCCATGTTTCTGGTTGGGATAGGCTCTGATACCATTTGTAACGCCTCAATGGAAGGCCCAAACCACATGACCTATACTCCAAAAGGACTAGTCAATGATACAATTGGAGTTCCATTGTAACCTTATAAAGAGCAAGAACTTCTCATTCCCAAGCAATGTGGGATCCCATACACTACCTACCCTTATCCATATCATATGGGGTATCACACACATCCTTAAAGCTGTTGTCACAGTCTTATCAGAGAAAAGCTGCCTTACTTCACAGACCAATTGGCTTACAAATGAAATTCCCACCCATTAGCCTTCTCCCAGTTTCAGGTTTTGTCTCTAATTCCTTTCAAGCCTAATCTGATCCCAGTCCCATAAACCCAAATGATACATCAAGAAGAAGAAAAGGAGCCAACAATAATAACTTGATTTCCGATTAGCATTTTTGGATTTGAAAGAAATGATTATTTGTGTAACGCTCCAATGGAAGGCCTAAACCACATGACCTATACTCCAAAAGGACTAGTCAATGATACAATTAGAGTTCCATTGAAACCTTATAAAGAGCAAGAACTTCTTATTCTCAAGCAATATGAGATCCCATAAACCACCTACCTTTATCCTTATCATATTGGGTATTACAATTTACCTCCTTTAAATTCCTGACGTCCTGGTCGGGCCAATCTGTCATAGGTGGCACGGCTCAAGTCCCACATTTTTTGTTGGGATAGGCTCTGATACTATTTATAATGCCCCAATAGAAGGCCCAAACCACATGGCCTATACTCCAAAAGGACTGGTTAATGATACAATTAGAGTTCCATTGAAACCTTATAAAGAGCAAGAACTTCTCCTTGCCAAGCAATGTGAGATCCCATGCACCACCTACCCTTATCCTCTTATCATATGGGGTATCACAATTTGGCTCTTGCTATAGAGAGATCCAATTTACAAGGCTGAAAAGGCCCCAGTGATGTTCATCAAACTAAAAGTGAAATGTTCTTGTGCTTGTGATGTTGCTTTTCTTGCTGATTATCATGCTGAAGTTACTTTTAAATATTTTAGTCCAAAACTCTGAAATACTTCTGCAACCAAAATTTGCTTTACTATATATTATCAATAAACTCAGTGACAATTTTGGCTGGGGATAGACAAAGAAATTAACAATAATATATGAACTTCCATTTGAAAACACACTAGAACCTTCGAGATACTTTTGTGTTTGAACGAGAGATATAGAGGAACAAATACATATATGGACTACAAACAACAGAAACATTGAAAGTGACCAATTGAATTGTCTACAAAGTGAAATTTTCCATTCTCTTTCTTCATTGAATACATGACTTACAAACCCAAAACACACTCATAAGGATACTTATTCGAATGCATTGAAACCAAATAGAAGAGAAAAAAAGACTTCAGCTGCACAAAGTTTTATTATAGCAATCAAAGAATCAATCAAAAGTGAAATAAAAACTTAATAGAACATAGCCGTTATATCCCAAATTATTCAAAACAACTAAAACTGAACTCAATAAAAGAGAGCCAAACATTTCCTCATGCCAGGCTAAAACTATCCCTGTAATCAACAACTAAACACCATAAAAACTCACACTGCAACCTTCATTCCATTTTTCTGTTGTTTTTGTCACCCTTCCCATCAAGCAAACAGAGACCAAACAAGGGCAAACAATTCGAAACTGAAAAGGCCGAACCTTTGTGAAAGTCAACTATTTTTCTCGCGCTCAAATTCCAGCCCAAACCAAACACCAACCTACTTTAACTCTATTGAAATCTTAGCTCTATCTCCCCAAGACCCAAGTCCCATCATCTTACAACAAAATTGAATGGACCATTAATTTGGTTGAGTGGTGAGCAGCACAACCAAATAACAAGCAACTTGTCTGTTAGTGGGTTTTTTGGGAAACATGCATTTACATTATTAAAGTTCTTTTAATCAGAAGTTGAAACAATTCATTCGGTTTGAGGTGGGGAACTTTCTCTAGATACACTTAGTTTGAGGTGGGCGATAGATCTAGACTCAAATTTGGCATGAGTATGATGCGGTGATAAGGTTCTCAAGGGAGCTTATCCGAGAATTTATGGAATCACGAATTCACAGGAAGCCTCGGTTGCAGATCTTCTAGAACTGTCAAGTGGTTGCTGCTCAATGGAATGTCACTTTCCTCAGAGCCGCACAAGCTTGGGAAGTTGAGGCATTCACCGAGTTCTACAATCTTGTGTATTCTACTAGAGTGAGGGTGGTAGAGGCAGATAGGATCATCTGGATCTGTTTGGTCATTTTTTTTTATTGGCACCGGGTGTCCGGAAACAACATTTTGACTAATCCTAGGGGTGCACAGGCTGCACGAAGATTCTTACAAGTGCACCTTGGGTAATTCAAGGGGAAAATCCTCTCAGTCTGATGGCTCCTAGAGATTGTTTGCACCCAAGAGGATTTGAACCTTAGACCTGGGGGAAACATACCTCCAAGCCCAAGGCCTTTACCACTTGAGCCAACCCATAGATCTGTTTGGTCATTCATAAGTCTCTCATTATGAGCACCACCAATTCATTCCCATTGAGGAGAGTATTTTAAATACTAAGGCACCTCTTAAAGCGGCGTTCTTTGTATGGAAGGCTTCATTGGGAAAGGTTCTCACCTTAGATAACCTACAAAGACAACAGATTATCATAATGGATTGGTGTTGCAAAAAGAGTGGGGAGACTGTGGACCACTTCTTCATTGCGAGGTTGCTATGAGACGAAAGCCCCTTTAGAAGCAGCTTTTTTTTGTTTGGATAGCCTCCCTAGACAAGATTCTTACTACAGGCAATTTGAGGAAACATCGAGTAATGGTGTTGGACTGGTGCTGCATGTGTAAGAAGAATGAGGAATCAGTGTATCACCTACTTCTACATTGTGAGGTGGCTAGGACCTTGTGTGATGGTTTTTTTTTTTGCCAGAATAGGATTATCTTGGGTCATGCCTTGTAGGTTGGTGGATTTCTAACAAGTTGGAGAGGACTTCAAAGCAATACTCAAGTGGTAGCAATATGGAAGATCATATATGTATGTGTTGGTGCATTTGGTGGGAGGGAAATGATAGAAGTTTAAAGGATCACGAGAGGACAATGGATGAGCTTAAAGTTCTTTTCTTTAAAACCTTGTTTTTATGGGTGGGGTCCTTTATTTTAAGGTCTAAATTAAATGTCCATGATTTTATACTTTCGGTTGTAAACCCTGTTTAGGTACTTTTTCATGTATACTTTTTGTGTATTTGGGCTATGCCGCCTGTTCTCATGAATAAAATTCTTGATTACCTATATAAAAAAAAGGTAATTCCTTTCCCTGGAAAAGCATATGGAAGACTAAGGCCCCTAGACAGGCTGCATTTTTTGCTTTGATGGCCTTTCCTAGGCAAGATTCTCACTACTGAAAACTTAAGGAAAAATACATGGCAGTTGTTGAGTGGTGCTGCATATGTAAGAGGAGCAGGGATTTAGTGGATCATCTTCTACTCCCTTGCGAGATGCTTATGCATTGTGGAGTGACTTCTTCTGACAGGTATTCCCAAATCTAATAGAGCTATTTTACTCTTGGAGAAGGTTAGCGCAGCCCTCAAATCGAAGCAGTGTGGGATATGGTTCGTATTTGTTTCATATGGTGTATCCGGAGGGAAAGGAATGATCCCTTTGAGAATCACGAACGAATTCCAGAGGAGCTGAAAACCCTTTACTTCAAAACCCTATCATTTTGAGAATCACGAACGAACGCCAGAGGAGCTCAAAACCCTCTACTTCAACACCCTCTTCCTTTGGATAGCTGCAATAGACTTCAATGGGCTTAACTTTTATGATCTCTTGTTTCTTTTCATCTTCTAGATTGATGCATTCCCTTTATATTGGTGTATTTCTTTTATACTTTATGTGTGCTTGGATTGCGCCCTTGCACCTATTAATGAAATCTAATTACTTATAACAGAATGTAGTGGGCTGGAAGTAACAAACACGATTTTCTAGAAAACAAGTTTGAAGTTTTTTGAAAACTACAAACCGATTTCCATTTTCTGAGAAGTGAGAGAGAAGTACAACATTCCAATGCAGAATTACAGTAACGGAAAAAAATCAAGAGCAAAAAATATGAGTAAAAACAGGAGAAATGAAAACCTTGAATATTGCGTTCCACATTTTCTTCAGACTGGAATAAGTTTCCAAAGGCAAACCACGCAAAACAATCATAATCATCTGAGATATTCAAGACAGGAGTAAGAAAAAAAATAAAAAAGCTATACCTTTATGAATGTATTGGATTCTCATGGAACTCTGAGCACACCTTGCCAAGAATACCTGAAATTTATAACTCCCGATCATGTTTTGATCAGAAACTAATAACCATCATTGGAATTGTGCAAAAAATTAAAAAGAGAATAAGAAGAAAAACTCAAACCTTTGTGTCTGGATTTTAGAATCAAGACTATGAAAAGCAGTAAACATACAGATCTGCAAATGCTTAGTGAGGAGTCGGTGGTGGCATCATGGAGACAGAGGAGTGTGTTGTACTGTATGTGTAGGGTTTTGTGAAATATTGAATATGCGTTGTTTTTTCTTTAAAAAATATTAAGGAAAGATGCAGATGGGGTCACATCGGTTTGCCGAAAATCTATCTGAAATTCATAAGTCCGCCTAATGCATAACCCAAACCGAGCCGCCGCTTTAATGGAATGACATTTAGTGGTTGGTTGGATCAATGCAGTCAGGCAGTCCAGGTCAGTGGTTATTCACTGCCCTGTCTGGATGAACTTATTGTTCAGTGTTCCTACTACTGTATCATGTTTCTTAAGGTACATTATGGAAGCACTAACTATTGTGAATTCTGATCTTATATATAATATTTTTTTTATTAAACCGATTATGGCCGTTGATGACTATGATATTTAAATTTCTAGAGCTTCTTTTAGCATTTACAGTTCTGTTGCTGTGGAAGGCAAATGTTTGATGCAAGTATTGCATATTGCATATTGCATAAAACTAATGCTTGCCATGCAGATAATAAAAATGAACTAGATAAGTGGTGGTGTTTCCTCAAGTTCTTTGACCGAGTAAGGTTTACTGTTAATGGCAGTGTATGAGCTTTATTCTTCACTGTATACCGTTTCAGGAGCTTTTTGAGGGGTACTACTTCTGTCAGGCACAAAGGGAGGATTTCTTTCAGCGAGCTAAGCCCTATAAGGGTCACCCAACAATCCTGAGGTAAAGTATCAGAAAATTGCTTCTGTTATTTTCTTTACTGGTGAACGCACTTACGCTGGATCCAATGGGCACTGTGTTATTTTCCCTTCACTCTCGATGCCTTGATCCCAACTTCGTGTAGTTGAACTTCTTTTATATATATATGTGCATGCCGTGTAGGATGCAGAAACTTGCAAAAGAGTTGGGGGTGGTGATACCGGTTAGCTTCTTTGAAGAGGCTAATAATGCTCATTATAATTCAGTAGCCATTATTGACGCTGATGGGACAGATCTTGGACTTTATAGAAAGTCCCATATTCCAGATGGACCAGGTATGCAAGGTGCAGAATTATTCATTTTCTTGAATCATATATATATATATATAATAACAGTATAATAATTTTCTCCTCAGGCTACCAAGAAAAATTCTATTTTAATCCTGGTGACACTGGCTTTAAGGTGGGTGCTTACTGTATGCTCAATTGATATGTAATATTGCCTTGGTAGATTCATTTGGTGGCCATTTTGATAACTAAACTTATATTAACAGGTATTCCAGACTAAGTTTGCAAGTATTGGAATTGGTAAGAAGTTTCAAGTACATTAATCTTATATGTTCTGAGTATTTTTTTTCCTTTTCACGGCATGCTTGTGTCTTTTTCATCTACCATTTATGCAGTGCAGAGATGGTGTACCGGTAGGGTTGTAATCGAGCCGAGCCGAGCTGAGCTTTGGCTTGCCGAGCTCAGCTCGACTCAAAATACTTGAGCTCGAGCTCAAGCTCGTCCCACAAACGAGTTCAAGTCGAGCCAACTAACAAGTAGAACATCTATTGAATTATAAAATTTTAAAAAAAATTTAAATAATTAATATTAACTAGTTGATATTTATCTAAAATAACAATATATTATATGCGTGTATATATTATTAATATATACACTTAATATGATAGCATATATCTATTTCATATATGGTTTTCACATGCTAGTATATGAAATTATTAAATTTTATCGACTAATTATATACAAATTATAAAATATACCTATGAAGTATATTCACTATATAGACATAAGTAATTATATTACATATTATATATTTAATTACAAAAGTGGTATGCTTATATTATTTGCTAATACATATATATATGTATATATACATAGGTGTATATATATATATATTTATCAATATATGAATGAGTTTTAATCGAGTCGAGCTAACGAGTCGACTCGAGCATTAACGAGCGGGCCTTAACGAGTCTTAGTCGAGTTGAGTCGAGTTTTGTCGGGTATGTGTCATTTACAAATCGAGCGGGTATCTGCTTTCACGAGCGAGTTTTTTTTTTTCATGAGTCGAGTTCGATTCGAGTTTAACCGAGCGAGTACCAAACGGGCTATCGAACATACTGATTCATTTACAGCCCTACGTACCGGGGCTTGTTTGGAAAAAGTTTCCATTCCAAAATCTCATCTCTTCTCGTTTCATCTCATCTCCTTCCCAAACATCACTTAAATACAAATACTTTCAAACTAATCATTACAACTTTTTCAAACTAATCATTACAACTTTTCCAAACTTTCAAACAAAAATAAAAAACAATTCAACTTTTTCAAATTTTCAAACAAAAATAATTTTAAAAAAAACTATACTCTAATAATATTTTAACTTTATTATATTTTTTATTCAACTTTTTTTCTCTCATCTCCCAAAACCCTATAAAACATTAACTCAAACTATCTCACTATTATTCACAAACTATCTTACTACTATTCACAAAATGCTCATCTCATCTCACTTCCCAAGCATGCCCAGTAATTTTAACCGGGGGCTTTAGATGTTCATTATGCCTATTTTAACAGCAAATATAGCAATTTTTTCTAATCAATAATTGCATCTGCGACTGAATTGAGATTATTTGTCAAAAAAAAAAAAAAAAAATCTGCAACGGAATTGAGCATAGGAAAAAACTAAGGTTACTACTGCATATTTTATGTCAGCAATCTGTTGGGATCAGTGGTTTCCTGAGGCAGCCAGAGCTATGGTTCTTCAGGGTGCAGAAATATTGTTTTATCCTACTGCCATTGGTTCTGAACCTCAAGATGAAGGACTTGATTCCCGTGATCACTGGAAGCGGGTGATGCAAGGGCATGCGGGGGCAAATTTGGTAAATTCTTTAGACTCGTAAATTATCAACTAAAGTACTGTAGTTGGTCAAAGGTTGGCCTAGGTTCCGGTCCTTTTTTAATTAATTTATTTTTTTCCTTGTTCAAATAACCTCAAATAATCTAAAAAATGACCATAAAATATTAAAGTTTAAGGAGTTGCGATGTGTTTAAAGCATACGTCATTCTTGTAACCTTTTTGTTGATCTCTGTCAAGGACTTGATTGAATTTGTGTACTACAGTTCCCAACAATGTGGTGTTTGTTACTGAGACATTTTAAACACAAGGAGAACTAATATAGTTTGGACCAATTCAGGTACCTCTAGTAGCTTCAAATCGCATAGGAAAGGAGTTAATTGAGACAGAGCATGGAAAAAGTGAGATCAGATTCTATGGGAATTCTTTTATTGCAGGTACTCTATTTGTTTATCCATTAACATTAGCAAAGTCAAGAGTACCTTCAAGTACCAGGATCTATTGCATGAATTTGTATCCCATAGGAATTGGTATATTCTGAAATTTGAATGCAGGACCTACTGGAGATATTGTCGCAGCTGCTGATGATAAAGGGGAAGCCATTCTTGTTGCAGAATTTGATCTGGATAAAATCAAGTCCAAGAGACATAGTTGGGGAATATTTCGTGACCGGCGTCCAGATTTATACAAGGTGCTTCTGACCTTAGATGGCAACAATCCTACACTGTGATACCACCCCTGCTACTACCTTGTTATTGAGGTAACAAATAAATTGCCAGCTATGTGTATACAAGGTGCTTACATTAGATGGAAACAACCCTAAAAACTAAGGTATTGCGCCCTAAACAAGTTCATCATTGCAGGTTTGTATTTGACCAGTGGATATGTAGCTCAACTCCTTCAGCAAAGTAATTAATATCTTGAGATATGGATTCATGCGTTGAAAGATATGGATTCATTGTGTCAGCTGTGTATGGCTTCTGTGAATCCATATCGCTCTATGTTCAAGAAAAGTGTAGCTTTAGTAATCTTGCAAAGAATTGGGACATAATATCTTGGCATGTAAATCCATGTGGTCAATTCAAATCTTTCTATGATGTGCTCAAAGCATCTCCAGAAGATCTTATTCTCTCTTAAAATCCTCTCTGCTTTGCTCGAATGACACTGCAGGCATTTCATATCCCATTGAGACACGGATTCAAAACAAATTTGATGATTCTGGGTTTGTTATATGGCCTGGATGCTACAAAACGTACTTAAACATATACTCCCATCATGTTCGGAATCTTCTTCAAGAGGTTTGTCTTTGTTGCTGTCTAGTCTCCTTCGCTTAGGAAGTTCTTTATACTTTTTACACATTCATTTTTCATTCTCCTTCGAATGAAACCATGCAAAGAAAAGGGGATCCACTTCATGGAGTTGGAATGTTCATGATGAAAACTATGAGGCACCATGATCTGGTTATAAATTGCCAGAAGTTTTTAGTGCATAATTAATGTAGCCTGAAATGGTAGAATCTTCATCAGCTACTATGGTCAGTGGGCAGTGATTACGAGATGCAAAACAAAAGGACAAAATGTATACCTGAAAAATTTTAATGTGCTTTTGAACATCTGAGTTAGCTCTTAAGAACATCTAGCACTACTTATATATAAAAAGAACATCTAGCAGTAGAAGCAAATGTTAAGATTAGACAGAAGAACGGAGAATTTTAATTCTCTCTAAAAGCAACGCTGGATTCATCTTCTGGTTCCACTATTTATTTGTGAATTTGGGAAGAGAATCAGAAGTGGAAAATCCAACTGGCAAGGCCACAAAGCTTCAGGATGGCTTCGTACCTATCACTAAGTTCCATCAGACGTCACGTTTGCCAACTTAGCCTCATTTTCCCTCTTTTCTTCCATTGCTTACACCATCATCGTCTTCCTTCCCATCTATGTATTCATTGTCTTCATCTTCTTCTTCCTCATCTGCTTCTTCTTCATCTTCATCCTCATCCTCCTCGTCTTCTTCTTCTAGAATCTCATCATTTGGCTGAACAAAGTGCAACTTGAGGCGCCCATCTTCTCTACATGCATGCAAAAACTCGTGGGTGGGAATTCGTATCTCCTTGAGAACAAACCTGCCGTCTTGCCTGTAAGATTTGAAGCAAACCTGAGGCTTCCCACTTCTGCTGATACAAGAAATCGGAGGAGGGAATGTTCCCCCACTAATCTTCGACCTCCTGAATTCACCACCGCCGCCACCACCACCACCTTGAATCTCACATGCCAAATTATTCTTCTTCGTGCTGATTTTCTCCTCTTGGTTTTGCCAATCTTCATTCATCTCACTCCTCATGTCCTCAACATCATCGAAACTTTCAAACCCAAGACCCTCAGTGCACAGCTGCAGGCTATCGGAACTCATCGATGAGAAACTGTCACTGCTTTTGTGATGACATTTGTACGTGGTTGTCGAGGAGGAGGAAGAGGAGGAGGATGAGTCTGCAAAGAAAAAGTCCCTTGATAGGCTCTTGCCCTCATCCATGTCAGCTGCACCACCACCAATATCATTGGCACTGAACGTTTCGGCCACAGATTGTGGGGTAATTAAATCTGTCGAATAAGATGATAGAGGGGATGCTTCAGAATTCTCATTGAAATGAAGTTCACCGAAAATCTCGGTGAAAGATTGCCGTTCAACATTGGTTTGAATAGGTTTAATTTGGTTCCATGAGGAGAGGGATTCAAGCAGTGTTGGGTTTTCCTGCAATTGGTTTTCAAAGATGTGGTGGAGGCTTCCACAGGCAGCCATGACTTGGCTGTTTTGGTGGTATATCTTTGTAGGATTCTTGTGAGAAAACAAAAAGAGAAAAAAGGTGATGGGCTTTTTGATGGTGGAGAGAGAGAGAGAGAGAGTAGGATCATGGGTTGAAAAGATCAAGGGGGAGAGGGTTCTATATTAAATAAGGGATGCTGATTTTGCACATCTTTTTTCTGTTGGAGTGGGAACAAGGATGAATGGCTATGGAGGTTGGACCGGATTTGGTGGTTACAATTTCAAGTAAAATTATGAAAAGATTTAAAAACCCTCCTATTTATGGGGTGGCCTCGTGGCTTTCCAATCCATTCACAGTTGCTGTAACGCCGCGTAAAACATTATATATATATATATATATATATATATATATATCAATTCTACAACAACGTTTCTTTGCTTAATTAACTAAGAGACTGACGACAATTAATACCATTTTTGCTGATCTATAATAAGTATTGGGATTTATTAGAATTTATAATTAGGAAGGAATATTTTTATTCATTTTAAAAGAAGAAAATAAATAAATAAATGAGGGTGGGTTTAAATATTTTAGCTCAAGAATAATTATTCTCATCAGTTACTATTTACTACCCCACACCTCACATTTTATGTAAAAAAAAAAAGAAGAAGAAAAAGAAAAAAAAAAAACTATCAAGTGTGAGATGTAGAGATGAATAGTGGCTGATGTATAGTAAAATCGCTCAAATTGATGATTTGAATTCATGATTCTATGCATTCCATTAATTGGTGGCACAAACAAGTGGAGGTAAAACAAATATATTTCTCGTATTTTTAACACATTATATCATCTATAAGTGGAGGGGATTTAATTTTTTTTAAAAAAACAAGAAAATTAATTATGTAAAAAAAGAAAAAGAAAAATACATTCAGTAACAGGCCGTATATATAAACCCATAAATAAATAATGAACAACTCAACGAGCCACATATATTGTCTCTGCCAGGGAAGGTAAACCCAGGCTATGATCATGACCATCGGTATAAATATATATATATATATATATTTATGATGTCATGCCATGTAAAAGAAATATTATTTGTAGAAACCACTATTTATAGCAGCCATTTTTGCACACATTATGTGTCAAAATCTACACCACACGTTTGTTAAATTTAAAATTAGAGATGGATGAGAGAGAGCGGAAACGAGAGAGAGCAGAAATGAGATAGAGAGTAGAGAGGAGAGAGAGAGAGCGAAGATGAGAGAGAGCGAGATGAGAGAGAGAGAGAGAGAGCAGAGATGAGAGAGAGAGGGAGATCGAGATGAGAGAGAGCGGAGATGATGAGAGAGAGTTAATGAGCGAGAGAGACGGGAGAGAGACGCTGGGGAGAGAGAGATGAGAGAGAGAAGCCGCTGCGTTTGAAGGAAGAAAAAAAAAAAGTGGATGAGAGGCATCCACGTAGTGTGTGCATTGTGTGCACCACTACAGTGGATGCTCTCTAGCACTTCTCCATGTCAATTCTGCTATGCACAGTCGTCTTATGTAGATGCTGTGCAGTCGGCTGACGTGGCATGATGCCAGGTCAGCGGATTAATTAAAAAAAAAAAAAAGCGAAACCCATTTCGCCATTTCGTTTCCCGCTTCTGAGACTAAAATCATTCTAACCAAGCCATTTCGTCTCGGACTCTCGTGTGGGTGCAGGATCCTTCCGTCTCGTGTGGGTGCGATTTGCGGTGGGTAGTGGGTACTACGTTGGGTGGGTCAACTGAAGGCCAATCTGGTGGGCTGGGTGTGGGTCAATTTTGTGGGCTTGGTGTGGGTCAGTTTGGTGGACTTGGTTTGGGTCAGCTTCGTGGGCTTCGTTGGGGTCAGCTTCGTGGGCCAGCATCAGTTCGAGTCAGCTTCGTCGGCCAGCAGGAGTTCGGGTCAACTTCGTGGGGCAGCAATTCGGGTCAGCCTCGTCTCCATACCGTCGCCACCAAAGGTACCATCAAGATAGATGTTTGCTTCAATCTGCAATAAAAAATGTTTTAACATCTGCAAGTTTGGATGTTTGTTGGATGAAAATATATTTTGAGTCACATGTATTAGTTTTTTTTTTCAAGTCAGTTCCACAAGTTTGGATGTTTGTATGATCTATTTTTGGTTGGCTGAAGATATCAATTTTCTGGTTTGTAGATATGTAGATCATCAAGATTCAAAACAACAACTCCCAAATGAGTTTTTGTTTTTCCTACACATACAAAACAAGTAATTGTATTAATTAATTACGTAAAAATTAAAAATATTGAAGATTGATGTTGGTAAAGTTTGATTAGTGTGGTCCTTTTGAGAAATGTCATGCTTGCCCCTTTGAATATATTGCATGGGTTGGTTAGCATCAATTGTCTGACATTGTAAATAAATCTTATTTGAATTTTTATCAAATTTTGATCAGTTTTGTAATTCTTGGAAGAAATATGTACAATATTAGTCCTCACTGGTGGTCGATTGAATTAAATTTCCTGAAAACTTATCAAAGACTAACCTTGGATATTGAAGAACTTGAACAGGGCATGGGAAAAGGAGAAGAACACCCATCTCAGCTAACACCATCTAGCTCAAATCCGTCAAACTTAGTATGTTATTTCATAATTTAAAAACTTATTGCAACTCAATGTTTAACGTCCTAATTATTATTATTATTTTTATATTAGGACAT
The DNA here is from genome assembly GCF_001411555.2 of Juglans regia. Lineage (NCBI taxonomy): Eukaryota > Viridiplantae > Streptophyta > Magnoliopsida > Fagales > Juglandaceae > Juglans > Juglans regia. The sequence goes on along the minus strand of NC_049905.1, from coordinate 16,886,220 downwards.
CCCTCAAACTGGTATACTAAATTATCCAAATTACATGCATGGTTACTTTGGACCAATGCTTGCATGTTCACTAGCTTTTCTGCCATATCCAGATAACAACAAAAATCCAAGCAACATTTAGGTGGTTTTTCAACTTCGTTGTTGTCTTTTAGTTATAACGTAACTAACTTTTTATTACGGTTTAAATGTTTTTTGTTTTTTGTTTTCAGCAAAACGTTGGTTACCCATTTCAATATGGGATGGGACCTCCGAGGCCAGTTATTGCTACAAGCTCCACAACAAGTGCTAGAGTTAGTGAAGAAAATAGACCCGATTGTTTGGAAACTAAACCTCCATGTTCTTCAACTAGAGTTGATGAAGAAATTATATTGGATAGACCAGATGAACGAGAAATTGACGATGGCACTACCAGTACACCACGGGTAGTGCCATCATTGGATAGTGATGATATCATTGAGGAGCCAAAGTCGGGGATGGAGTTCAATTTGTTTGAAGATTTGTTGAGCTACTATAAACAGTATGCAAAGAAATGCAGGTTTGGGGTGATGACACAGAGGAGTGAGAGGTTAGAGGATCAAAGTGTCAGATATGTCACCATTGGTTGTGCACGGGGAGGGAAGGCCCGGAATAAGAGTTCGAATGTCGCCAACCCACGTCCGACGGGAAAAACGGACTATAAGGCAAGAATTAATGCCTTAAGAGTTGAGGGAAAGATGCGGATAACAACTGTCCATAATACACATAATCACGGCCTTAGCCCAAAGAAATCCTGCTTTTTTCGATGTAACAGAGAAGTGAGTGAGACCGTTAAAAGAGTCCTAGACACAAACGACTTAGCTGGCATCCGATTGAATAAGAGTTACGGTTCTCTTGTCGTTGGCTCAGGTGGCTTCGAGAACCTCCCATTTTTAGAAAAGGATTGTCGCAATTACATCGACAAAGCACGACATGTTCGACTTGGCGCAGGTGGTGCTGGAGCACTTTGGGATTATTTTATGAGAATGCAGTACAAGAATAACGGATTTTTTACATTGATGGATTTAGGCGATGACGGTAGATTAAAGAATGTTTTTTGGGCAGATCCACGTAGTCGGACAGCCTACCAGTATTTTGGTGATGTAGTTACATTCGACACCACATACCTAACGAATAGGTATGGGATGCCCTTTGCACCATTTTTCGGTGTAAAGGGCCATGGGCAGTCGATTCTTTTGGGAGCTGGGTTGATTTCCAGTGAGGACACGGAGACATTTATATGGCTATTCCAAACCTGGTTGCAGTGTATGGACAGTATAGCTCCAAAGACTATTATTACTGATCAAGACAGAGCAATGAAAAATGTAATTGCTACCGTCTTTCCAGAAACTCGACATAGATTATGCCTGTGGCATATACTGAAGAAAGTCCCTGAGAAGCTTGGGTCGTATGCTGCGTATAGAAGTGGGCTAAAAACTCAACTGATGAAATGTGTGTATAACACAAACTATTGAGGAGTTTGAGAAATGTTGGGCTGGGTTTATTAACACATACGACTTACATGAGAATGTGTGGTTGAAAAGTTTATATGTGGAGCGTGAGTATTGAGTACCGGTATTCCTAAAAGAGCACTTTTGGGCTGGAATGAGTACAACCTAGCGCAGCGAGAGTATGAATACTTTTTTTGACGGTTATGTTCATTCGAAGACAAACTTGAAGGAGTTTGTCGACCAGTTTGACAGTGCGTTGAGGAAGAAAATTGAGAATGAAAACCATGCGAAATTCCAGTCATTTAGCCAGGTCATTCCCTGCATATCTAGATCTCCAATTGAAAAGAAATTTCAAGAGTTGTACACTAATTCTAAATTTAGGGAAGTTCAGCAGCAAGTAATTGGTCTGCTCGATTTGGATCCATCTCTACTTACATCGGATGGTGTAATGAAGAGTTATTTGCTAGAAGATGAAGTTCGTATTGAGGAGTTCACTAAACCGGTGACATTTTCAGTGGACTTTAATGAGGAAGACTGCAGTGCTAAGTGTTCATGTGGGTTATTTCAGATGAGAAGGATACTGTGTAGGCATATTTTGGCCGTATTCAAGTCTAACGGTATAAAATCATTGCCAGACCGGTACATTCTAGACCGATGGAGAAAGGACATCAAGAGGAGATACACGTTCATTCGCAGTAGTTATGACGCAGGGGAGCAGAGGCCAAATGGTCATAGATATTCAATTCTTTTAAATATATGTTATGGGATGATAACTTATGTGGCGGATTCTAATGAGCAATTCGAAGATGCAAAGAAGAGGATACATGAGATGACTGAATGTTATCGCGAGCAAACACGCAACTTATCTCAAATCCAAGCAGGTTCGATTCTGATGAATTTTAAAATAAGTTAATCTGGTTTACTTCGTATTAACTACTTAATATCGACATTTTAAAATCTTTGCTCATAACAAGTTCGAATGCTGGTTTGATGACAGAGGACAAAACTACAGTTGGTAGTTCACAACAAGTGAAGAGTCCACTTGTTGTGAGAGGAAAAGGAAGACCCCCATCTCTGAGGTGAGCATCCAGGATGGAGACAGACATACGAAAGGTTAAAGCCAAACAAAAGAAAGCACAAGTCAGAGGGAAGCGCAAACAGGTGAATGTTTTAACATTGGGAGAATAATAAATAAAAAAAAACATAAGTGTAAATGTGTATTACATTTATAATGTTAATTCGCAAAGAAAGAAAATTTACTACTTACTTTTTTATTAGCGAGAGAGAGATACACAAGAAGGAGATATACCAGTAGTGGGGACGCGCAGGAATTTATTTGGGCCATCAGAAGTGGATATCACAAATCCTGTACAAGTGCATGTATTACTTTTTCTCACAGGTTTTATCAACCAAACAATGATTTCGTCCCCATCATTATTAGTCAATATTTGTATTGTGATCAATATGTCATGCCTTTAATATTTACTAAGAAATTTCTTATTTATAAACAGTCTGTTATAGACAGCTCAAAATTTGATAGTAGTGGAACCCAAAACCGAAAAACAGTATTTGGCATCCAAGAAAGTGTAACATTCCTAAACTTTGCATCTACTAATGTAATATTTAGATGACATTAATATTATTAAAATTTGCATGTACTAATTGTAATATCTGGATACTAATCCACGCAGATTTTTTTGGATTCGATGGCGCTCAACCGGACCTCCTTGGGTTTTGATGGATCACAACCGGTGCAAGTAGGTTGAAATTTAATTTTTGCAACCATGGAAGTGATTTGTTTTGTAATTATTTTTGTAAGAAGTTATTTGGTGGTTATATTTCCATCTCTGAGGCAAGCTTGGCAAGTGATCTATTTTGTTTATATTTTATATTCACAAAACTTGAAAAGTGATAGTAAGTAGGGAAATTTTTAGAGGACAAAAGATTTTGTAATTAGTTTATATTGACAAAGCTTGGAAAGTGACAATATTTCCAATGGAGTATTTTTGGAAGTTTGTATTTATTACGGTTGTGATTATTTTTGGTAGTGATAATGTATTGCCATTAAACAGGTTCATTTATGTGTGCACATGTACTGAGAATGCATTTGTCAATGTGTAACAGGTTCATTTATGTGTTATGGGTATTGATAGTGCATTGCCATTAGGCCAACAGATTTTGTAAAGCTAACAGGTTCATTTACGTGTACTAGTTGTACTGAGAATGCATTGTCATTGCAGTGTTATGGGTATTGATAGTGCATTGCCATTAGGCCAACAGATTTTGTAAAGCTAACAGGTTTATTTACGTGTACTATATTTATTGAGAATGCATTGCCATTTATGTGTTATGGGTATTGATAGTGCATTGCCATTAGGCCAACAGATTTTGTAAAGCTAACAGGTTCATTTACGTGTACTATATTTATTGAGAATGCATTGTCATTTATGTGTTATGGGTATTGATAGTGCACCACAGCTCACAGCTTTACGTGTGCATTACTAGTGCTAAGTGTGTTGACATTTAGGCAACACGTTCAGCCAACATTTACGTATGCACGGGTACTGATCGTGCATTTGTTTTGTAAGCCAACAGATTCATTTCATCTCTGCATGTAATTTGGTTCCCAGTAAATCATCAGACTCATCTGTGTGTGTAACAGGATTGACTTTTCATTGGTTCTCAACAGTAACATTAATATAAACAAACCAAACAAAAACAAGTATCTAAACCTGTTCAGCGATTGTAAAGTTTCTATTCAATTCTCATGGAAGGCCAAAACACGTATACAATTAGACATAAATACAAATTCAGACTAATTATACAAATATAATAACTAATAACTAAGTAACTTACATCGCACATCTAATAGCTAACTTACATCACACATAAGTACAAATTCAGACTAAAAACTAAAAAACAGAAACCACTAGCTTGTCAATAAATAACAGCAAAAAACTAAAAAAAGATCAAAATACACTCGGGATTACGTGCGTGAATGCCTTAGGACAGATTCTCTTTCAAGAAGCACCAACTCTATCTTTCTCTTCTTAATTTCATCTACTATCTTACGGAGCTCAGTTACTTGGATTTCAACTTCGAAGAGTCTCTTCTCGAGCTCTTCCTCCTTCCTTGACAATTCATTTGCATATTCTTGTAGCTCTATATCAGCCCACTTAAAATATTTACAGTATGGTAATCCCTGATAAATGACAATAAAAATTTAAAAATTGTTAGATGTACGTAACAGTATATGAATCTATTAAACATGTTACATTATTTGGGTTGTAGTTACCTTTGTATTGTACTTTGGACACCCTAAGAAGAGTCGTCCTGGATTTGCCTTAGTATTTGAGTATCTCACTATAGCTTAAACCTCACAGAAGCACAAGGGAGGAGCGAAAGTACGTTTGCCAACAGATGAAGAAGACAGTGATGACGACGACATTCTAACCTCAACCATAATTACAATGGAAAGGCACACATATCAACAGAATTACAATTAAGAAAGATTAAGAAAGCCCTTTCTAGGCCAGAAATAAACATCCTTGGTAGTCAACAGAGGGCAATAAAAAAATCTCATTTTCTTATGAGATTACAAATATGAGGGAAACAAATAAGCAATCGAACATGTAATCATATCTCCATTCAATCAAAAGGTATCATTCCAATTTAAGTGCAACTGGATTAGGCTTCCCACATCCAAAGATTAATATTTTTCAGAATAATAATAATAATAATAATAATAATAACTTACAATTACTCATTATATGATGGGTATGAGACTTGAGGTAATTGGAGTTTTCTGTGCAAGAGTCTTCTTATTACATTGGCAGGAGGACCAATTTGAAGTAATTAATGCAGACATTAAGTTCATGAATTCATACAATTTCAAAGTTGCCATTTAGAAATTATTTAATTTTTATTGTTTTTTGGGGCATAGGCAGTTGATTTATAATAGTGATGGGTCATCTCTGTTGTGATTTATTTGGTCATACAGATTATGCCTCAGTCTAGTAATTCCTCTTTCTTTAAATTAATCATACTACTCCATTACAGCAGATTAAATAAGAATCATAAACCCAAATTTCTTTTACTGTCAAATCTGACACATTCACTAGTCCAATCATGATCCAAGCATTCAAAAGGAATACAATGCATGTATATCGGATGGCACAACCCATTCACTAGTCCAAGCATGATCACCATAAAAAACTCCAAACCAAAATAGTTGAAAAGTTAAACAAAAGCAACAAACAAAATAAGGAAAAAAAATGCATAATACAAAAAGAAATGTACTTGCCTTCCACTTGGAATGGACATGGGCGACTGTCTTCCTTGTGCCTTGATGAAGGATAGGGGCTAGGGTTAGGGATGAGGGAAAGGGGATGGTTAGGGTTCGGCTTAGATTTAGGGTTAGGGTTTCGGGATGAGGGAGAGGGAAAATGGATGGTTAGGGTTCAGCTTAGATTTAGGGTTAGGGTTTCGGGATGAAGGGAAATGGGCTGGGTTAGGGTTAGGGTTATGGTTATGGTTTCGGGTTAGGTCTACTGGGTCATCTACGAAGGAGGTGAGAAGTCGGGATGAAGGGAAATGGAAGGCCTTTGCATTTCGAAACACATAGAGGAAGGGGCTTCGGGCTTCGCTGGAGAGAACGTAAACGGCTTCAGGGTCTTTGCGAAGAGAACGTAAATCGCTTCAAGGGCTTTGCATAAACACAGAGAGGAAGGAAGGGGTTCGCGAGAAAGTGGGAGAGGTGCCTTCGAGGAAGGAGAAACATAGAACATTCGAGAGGAAGGAAGGGGTTCGCGAGAAAGGAGGAGAGGGGTCTTCGGGGAAGGAGAAACACAAAATGTTCGAGAAAACAAAAAGGAGAGAAGGAGGGAGGGCTGAGGGGAAATGGGTCAAATACAATAAAAATAAAACGGCGTCGTTTTATTTTTCCACATCAGCAGCAGACTGCAAGCCGTTTACGTACACAACTGTAAGTAGCGTTTTTATTCAAATTTATCTCTATATTTAAAAATATATACATTTAAGTCGTATATATGTGTCGATCGAATTATCACTAATTTTAGAAAATACTCAAACGACTAAAACCATAAAAAAAAAAAAAAAAAGGAAGAAGAAGAAGAAGCTAATGTTAATTATTTTATAAACATTAATAACGTTTTGAATTAACAAAAATGTTAAAAATAAAAAACACGACTAAAATGAAAGGCCCAAAAAAAAAAAATATCTTTTCCTTTCTCCTTTCTCAAGAAAGAAATTGCATACATAACCAAGATAATTAATAGTTGGGGCCTGGCCGGCTGGTTCATGATTAGATTTTCGACAGTAATTTGAGGAGATTATAGTTTGTTTTGATACAGAAATAGTTTTATCTCATTTCATTTTATTATTATAATTTTTTTTAAAATTTTTACACAAAATATAATAAACAATTCAAAATTTTCAAATTTTAAAATAATAATAATATTAAAAATTAATATTCTAATAATATTATATTCAACTTTCAACTTTTATTAACTCATCTCATTTCATCTCAGTATCCAAATGGTACCTGTATATTTCCATACATTTTCCATCACTACAACTAAAAAATTAACTCTCATGCATGTTATTCACAAGGGTAATGCTACAAAACATATACAAATTTTTAAATAAAATAAATAAATAAATTCTTTTATATATATATTTAAAAAAAAAAACTGCACGAGACGTCTATATTCTAGACGTGTACAAATATTTTCTCTTTGAAATTATTTTGAGATTTCTTGTATTGCCCCTAACACACATAAACCCTTCTCTCACCAAAAAAAAAAACAAAAATGAGGAAAGAAAAAATCCAATAAGAATAAGAACGAAAATAAAATTAACAAGAATTAATATATGAAAACATAAATTCTTTTGTTTTATTTATTTCATGTATTTGTTAGTGAAACCAACTTCAGATGATCAGTAGGAAGAATCAAAACAAGAAGTGAGAAAATTAGTTCTTAGCTACGTGGCTTTCTGCGTGGTTTATTCTCACTTATTCAGATCACTGTACGTCGTAATTGCATGCGTTGTCAACATATAACCCCGTCTGATGTAGAAATGATTTTATCTTATTATTATAATTTTTTAAATTTTTATATAAAATATAACAACCAATTTCATTTTTTTTAATTTTAAAATAATAATAATATTAAAAAATAATATTCTAATAATATTTTATTCAACTTTTTATTTTTATCTAAAAATCATCTTATCTCATCTCACTATCTAAATTATCCTAAGACGGATGGTAATATATATAATTATTATTTTATATTTTGATGTGTAACTTTGAAGAAGTTAAGATTAGATTTTTATTTTTTTGTAGTAGTTGTTGGAGTTTACAAAATCATATAGAAGGTCTGGAGTTAAAAGCTCAAGAAGCCAAACAGAAACAGAAGACTACAGAAGGCTTACGTTCATGATATTGGTAGAAATTGGTAGTTAAGTTAGTTATTCATATATGAGTATTAGTGGTCCAGATGGCAAGTTGTAAATGGTCATTGTATCTATATAAACAAACTGATTGTATAGCATTTCAATTCACTTGATCAAATAATGAGAAGTACAGATTGCATTCTTCTTCTATAATTTCTCTGTTTTTCCATAAATTTACAGTAGTCAAGGCTGAGCTTACAACCAGGTGTTGGACAGATACAGTTATATCAACATGTCATCGTCATGTATGCCGTTCTCTTTCTTTTCCTTCTCTGTTTTGAGAATATTCGAGCCGATCCTTTTCACGAGTTCTCTCCTGCATGTCTAAGAAAATTAATGTCACCTACTTACTATCCATCCATTTCATTTAATTGACTCTCTGTCAACAACAGATGGAAATGATCTGATTCTACATTTATAAAATTACCATATAATATACTCTTTCCCCTCATATTTAATGTATTTCATGAGCAAGCTGTTATATTAGTAATTTCAGCATGGTAAAATAATTAAATAAATGAGATTAATAGTTTCATACTCTTCCCTGGCAACTCATGAAACTCACGCCAATAAAACTAGGGTGGAGTTAGTCATAATTAGTAACAAAAATTCTATTCATTATCTTCACACCATATATAATTTTTTAATTTTTTTTTTTCTTACTAAATGCGTCTTCAACTAACCAAAAAAACTTGGGAAAAAGGAGATGAGACTTATGACTTTGGGGGATCAGGAGGAGATGGAAGATTCACTTTTCATAGGTTAAGATGGATAATATATAGTCATGGGAGAAGATGTATTCCTGGCTCTACCATTAAAGATGGGAAAGCAAACCCAAAGAAACCACAACAATCAAACTCCAACAACAATGTTAGTATGAGAATATGTAAGTTTCCTCCATGAACATTTCACAAACATTCCCTTGACTTCAAAGTTAAAAAACACTTGCACTAGACCTGTAATAAAATCAACCGGGGATCAACATCTGTTGAGCTTTCCTTCACCTCCAGGCTTCAATCCGCTCTATCCTTGAATCTGTGACTCATATTGCTGATTCCCCTAGTCTTCTCAGCAGACGCTGTTCCTGGAACTGCAGATTGCTGACCACATTTTTCAGTCTCTCTCTTTTCAGAGTTACCTTGAACTTCAGCTCTCACGCAACTGGCTTCACCTGCTTCTTTTTTGTTAATGGAAGGGTCAACCTGAGTCAGACTCCCACAAAAACCATCCCCATCAGGATTTAGTTTCTCAGAAGAAGTCAATGAACTTCCAGCTTCTCCATCAATTAGGTGGTTTTTTTTATTAGAGTCAGCGGAAATGTCTGAAATAGGTTCTTCAGTAATGAACCTTTGCTCTCGCTCTTCTTTCTCGTGGGTAATATCTTCCTGGCGGGCTTGTGAAGGGCTTCGGTGCCCATTCTCATCAGAAGGCTCTAAATGGCTAGCAGAAGGAGGCTCCACCACAGAATCCTTTCTTTCTACCAATGTTTTTAAGATTAGGGTCCTGAGAAAGTTCATCACTTGGACTGCATACCTCAGGGCAGTCAAAGGATCTGCCATCTGCGACAAGAGATGTGAAAAAAGTCATTCCACCAACCACTGAATAAATTGGCCATCCGCATTTCATAGCATATTTTCACTTTAAATGGAAGGTGATAAAAAAAAAAATCGTTAAAATGACTTCTTTGGAACTGAGGTACAGATATGTAGTAGCTCTAAATCTCACAAAATAAACCAGAGAAAAAAGAAGAAAATATGTTTTTTGCGGGAGGTGGGCAGGGGATTGCCCTATGCAAGTTTATCAAATCTTTTCAAATCTGGAAATGCTCTGATATGTGAATGGTGTTAATGATATGGACTCACTTAAATGACATCCAAAAAATACTTCTAGATTAGGTCCATTTAACACAATAAACTGATTTGATTAGAGAAAAGCCCAAATGCTATCTTTTTGAAATAAAATTGCAGTTAAATGTGGGTTATGTTGAGAACTTCTGGACTCCGGTTATTCAAACTCGCCTTAGTCATGTTTGGTGCAAAAACCAGAGCAATGTTGCGTGCGTCCATCTTGTTCAGATGTTCCTCTTGGACAACATCAGCCATCAGGTTGATGGCCCAGTCCAGTAGAGCAGCTTCAGTTCGGGGTAGAAGCCTCACAATTTTAGCAAAATCCTCTTCTGTCTGGCATTGCATTACCTGCTCAGGTGATAGAGAATCCAGAACCCCAGTTGGGAGTTCCCTAAACCAAGCCTAGAAGATCAAATATAGGCCAAGTCAATATATACAACCATTTATAGTTCCACAATTCTTACTCATTTCTAGAGGACCATGTAGCGACTTAACTATTTATTCACAGGAAACCAATCTGAAATAGGCCAAACATTATTTCCAAAATAATTGTTTACTGTAACTTGACATATTTTTTGTTGATTTTAACATCCGTTAGATTAATCATAATCACTTATCCAAAGAAGAAAAGATTAATCATAATACCACCAAGCCTAATTCAACACAATAATGTAACACATAGAATCAAAATTTTCTCTTGTACTAACACTAATTATAGGGCACTTAGGTTAGGTTTGGATAGTGAGTTGAGATGAAAGTTGAAAATTGAATAAAATATTGTTAGAATATTATTTTTTAATATTATTATTAGAATGAGATGAGATGGGTTGAGATTAAGGCCCCATTTGTTTTCACAACTCTCAACTTATCTCATCTAATCATTACAACTTTCTCAAATTCCCACACAAAATAAAATAAAAAAGTCAACATTTTCAAATCCCTAAACAAAAATAATATTAAAAAAATATATTCTAATAATATTTTATACAACTCTTAACTTTAATCTCAACTCATCTCATTGCGAAAACAAATGAGGCCTAACTCTCAATCCAAACCAAGCCTTAATCTCTTGTAATTGTTAGGGTCAATAAATGTCAAGTAAGAAGAAATCCTTTCTACTTGGTCCAAATTTACTCTCCATAGCAGTCCCTTTGTATGTGGAGAAAGTGAAAGAGCCCAAAATGTTGCATATCAATTACATACTCCTCACAAAAGAAACAAGGGCACACCTGACATCTAAAAATGGCATACCCTGTTAGAGTTGATAGAGTAATGATGGCATACCTTGATAAGTCCTGCCAAACAGTGTACATCAATGCCTTCTGGTACCACTCCCGAATTCAGTTGGTCCCTGACATACTCCTCTTGACTGTTTGCTGCAGCAATTCTGAAAACCCCTTCTGCCTGAACATGGCAACAGTTTGAGGAATTAAGCCTAATAAAAATTGTAACCATGACATGAAACAGACATTTAAATAGAAAAAGCCCCCATCACTTGGATAAATCAAACCACTAAACTCAACAAACTTTCATTCAAATACCATACTATTGCGCTTGCTCACGCAAATCATGCCCTGAATTTAGAGTCATCATCATGATGTTAAAGAAGATAGAGGAGAAGAGAAACAACAGGGTGAAGTACCTGCAGACCTCCTAGAGCATACAACTTTTTTTGCATTAGCAAGAGAATTGTTGGCACGCTATTGCCTCTAGAGTCAAATGACAACTGCATGGATTCCGTGGAAACTCCAAAGACGGTAGTACTACATTTGAAAATTTTGCAAATCTATAAGCATAAGAAAGATCATAATAGTTAAACAATTAGGCATAAACTCATTAGAAGACGTGCAAAAGTTATCAAGCTTTAATGCTTTTGATGAATGGAGTTTCACTATGTAAAGTATGTAGATGTCATAAGAGAGTTACTTGACGGTTCTACAACTTGGGAGAGTTTAATAAATCTTTCTGGGATGATGCTAACTTGATCTGCAGTTATGTTATCCAACCAAATAACTCTTATCCTCATTTTTAATGATCCCTCAGAACCAAACATTTGACAAACTGAAACAATGTGTTGCATGGAAAATACTGATTAGGATACTCGTATAAGGACATATAGACAAGTTTGTGAGTAAGCCAAAAAGGAGGGGTTATTTGCTAAAGCTGATTACAACAAAGCAAAGGAGGGAATTATTAATCATCTGAGGATTGATGAACATTCCTTTAAACAACTTCAAATAAAAAAACATAATAGAAGCATCACATTATATGTACTTGTAATCATCAATTAATTACAATTCAGGCTAATCTCAGGAATGGATGATACCACTTATATGCACTTGTTCCCCTAATTGGGAAACTCAAAGCTCTATCCCATCGAGTAAGTAGACCAACAAAAATTTGAGATAAGAAACAGAAAAAAAGAGTACACCCTTAGCTATGGAACTAGGAAATCATAGCAGGAAAAAGAGTACTCCCCAATGATAATTTGTCGAAGATCTCCTGTTATTATGATTAAGTTCTTAGTTTGTGGAAAAGGATTTGTGCAAGTCCACGGCGTACAATCCTCATGCAATTCCTTTGAAAAAAGTGTGACCCATCCCAAAAATGCCTCACTCCTTTCAAAGGACTTGCATACTTTAGACTTGTAGCTAATATTAGTAGTTGTTAGTTCAATCTGCCATCAATTTTTTTTTCACATATAGAAGGTGTCACTCATGAAGAAAACAAAAAACCAAGAATTGTAAACAGCAAACGAGTAAATTCACGGATCAAGAATTGGATTAAATGAATGCAATCCAAAGAAAAAAATAGCAAAACCCATTAATTAAAACCAAACAAGTTCACCCATTTAATACCAAAATAAGCACCTAATAGTAATTGAAAATATAAAAACACGCTCACATTCCCACCAAAAATAATAAACGGCAAGAATTGATCAAACCCCAGATGTACCTGGCGCTAGGAGGCCTCCTGGGCACCTCAGGTTCAAACTCCTCAGGCAATCCCAAGAACCCATGAAAACTATCAAAGGTAACATGCGCCACATGCCGCACATCAGTCGGACAACCAATCTCCATGGGACAGAGCTCCCTCCTGTCAGTACTCTTGCAAGCCATTAAAGATTTCCTCAAGATTTCCAACAGCAATGCCAGCACAGGTAGCTGGTCCCTTCTTTGCCTATCGCTCTCCTCCTCCTCCTCCTCTTCTTCACAGTCGGTCGTTATAGAATCCCCGTCCTCATGTACAGAGTAAGAGGGCGAGTCACAGTCCCGGACAGAGTGATTGATGCCGTCATTCTGAAGGGGTGGGCAGCATAAAGAAGAGGAAGAGGAAGAGACTCTTGTAGGAGATGGAGAACGAGGAGGAGAAGCAGGGGAAGAGAAATGGGATGGGGAATGGCTGAGGTCGAGGACCTCAGGCATGGCTGGCAAAGAAATTGTTTCTTGCTGATTAGGGAAAAGAAAGAAAAACAAATACTAAAAAGATTCTGAGAAAGAGAGATTTTTCAGAGACGGCATTTGGAGTGGTGGAGTTGGGTTGAAGCAAAGGGGTTGAAGGATGTAGGACGTGACTGTCATTATCTCAAGATTCTTTCTTTTGGTCTTCTCTGGATATGAAGAGTTGAACAAGCATACAGAGAGAAATAGAGACACAGAGATTTGGTGGGAATTCAACTGAGAAAAAGATAAGAGTGAGATTAATATCCTTGAGTCTTGACGTTTCACCTTCCATTTATACGTTTGGAGAAAGAGAAGATGCTAAACGAATTAAATATATAATATTGTAAACAAATCTGAGCCAAATCAAGTTAATTTATAGAAGAAAATTTCTAAAATAGTACATGATGTAAAGGGCGTTTGACCCCTTCGTCATGATTAAAATTGAGTGATGCTACTCATGACTTCGTGCCAGGTACTAGTTGTTTTACGTAGTTTATTAAAAAAAATAAAAAATTCAAAATATAAAAATTATAAAAAAGTTTAAGATTTTAATTTTAATTCTTTTTATATTTTTAAATGCTAATATATATTGAATATTTTTTTAATAAACCAGGTGCCTCTAAGTGGTGTACCATTGCCTAACAATGAGACAAAGTGAGAGCGGTATGATTGGAATAGAATAGTAGCATTTCTCATTAAAATATATTAACTTACTATTGTTAGGGGTGCCCGTCTCTCCCCCGCCCCTACTTGGGGGAGGGACATTTTGGACCCCCGAACACCGGTGCCGGACCCGTGGGCAGGTTCGAATGTGGGTGTGGATTGACCCCTAGCCCATATGCCACCTAGTCCAACATTGCATTTACATAATACACTATAAATTACAAACATACAGAATATTAAATACAAACTTACAATTTAGGCCCCCAAACACTGGTACCAACCCCGTGGGTGGGTGCCCCCATTCGAATGTGGGGGTGGATTGACCCCTAGCCCGTATGCCACCTAGTCCAACACTGCATTTACATAATACACTGTAAATTACAAACTTACATAATATTGAATACAAACTTACATATCTTAGAAAGTTACAAATCATACAAAAAATTCAAACACAATTGAACAAAACATTACAAATCCAAAACAAAAACTAAATTTACAACCAAACAAACATACAGTCTTACATATTAGAAAAACCTAACAAATCGAACAAAAGACTTCGGTTCACAGTCCTGGGTCATATAGATCTGTGCATAAAGATCTGTGGGCAGATCTGTATGGCCCATGATCATGACTGTGAAATCATTAAACTCGAAGATCTGTCACGACATCATGGACTCCGATGTCACCCACGGTGGTAATCGCTAGCAGTTATGAAACTATATAGAATATGGACGTTATATTTATAGCGAGAGAATTACACCCTAGAAGAATTAGTACGTACACTAAAAAAATATAACCATCAGATGTGATTGATAAATATAACAAATGATTTTTTACAAAAAAAAAAATATATATATATATATATATATAACTATTAGATTTTAAAAGATATGATCGTTGAAAAATAATAAAAAAATAAATTTAAATTAAAAAAAACCATTAGATATAAAAAATATATATATAATTGGTAGATTTTTTTTTTTCGAAAAAAAAAAGGAAAATAAAAAAGGACGGCATGTCCATACTTTATTGAATGAAATCTTCACTTATGGTAGAGGAAAACCCATAACAAGTAAAACAAAATACCAACATAACAATCAACCCCAAACAAGTACAATTAAACTTAAACACGTAAACTAGGCAAATCAAGATAATCCAATCTAAGCAAACCTCTAACGCGTAGTGGCAAATAATCGGAACTCACATATCACAATTCAAACCCTCCTCCCTCTATCTTGCTAGGAAATCCACCACTTTATTACCTTTTGAAAACAAATGAGAAATCGTGTAATCAAATCCATGAAGATCGAGCTTGAATAAGCTCCTCTCAAAAATCTCATAAATACCAAACTGTAAAGCTTTATTCTTAATCCATTGTACAACCAAAGCCAAATCACATTCTATCTCAACCTTCGAAATCTCCATGTCCCGACAAAGTAACAAGCTAGAAATAAGCATTTTAAGCTTCGCTTCATTATTAGTACCAAAACCAAATTTGGAAGAGAAAGTAGCCAGCGTACGCCCTTCATCATTTTGCAAAATACCACCCCCTCCACAACTCCCTGGGTTACCTCTACAAGTACCATCAACATTGAGCTTAACCCACCCTTGTCTTGGTCGATTCCATTTTACAATCTGTGGTCGCCGCACTACTGTAGTCCATTTTACAAGAGCCATCAACATTGAGCTTAATCGTTAGATAAAAAAATGAGCCGTAGAAGAAATATTACCATTAGAAGGATAGAAAAGAAGATATGATCATCAGATACAAAAGTTATTGTTAGATAAAAGAATAATATATATAACTATTAAATTAAAACAAACAATCATTATTACTGAGAAACAATACCGTTAGATAAAAAAAAAAAACAACAACAAAGAAAAAATAAGTGGATAATGATGATATATCAAAAAACACAATGATAAACTAAAAATGTCATGTGTGGAGTAACGAAAAAATAAAGTTTATAAATAGATGTTTTTACTAAAATTTTGCTATATTATATATATATATATATATATATATTTATATCATACAAAATGGAAAACTCATGAAGTTCGTGAATTAATCTTCCCTAATATAGCCATATAGGTCAATACATTCTAGTGAATAAATCCAATCCATGCATCTCAAGTGAATATCCATTTAAGTAGCATACACACACACACATATGGAACTATTTAAAATGCATATACAATATTAAGTGTGATTAAGATGAATAGTAGCATTATACAGAAAATTAATTAAGAGCATTAAGTAGCCATTCTTCATGATCTCAAGACTAATGATATCATTCTTCATTAATTAGCACTGTTTGGATTGAAAAACACTCTTAACCTATCTCATCTCATCATTACAATTTTCACATAAAATATAATAAAAAATTCAATTTTTTCAAATTTTAAAATAATAATAATATCAAAATATAATTTTTTAACAATATTTTATTTAATTTTCATATTTGATCTCAACTCAGCTCATCTCAACTGATCATTCTCCAAACCTAACCTTAAGGAATAGCCAAGCATATACTTTTACAAGGATAAACAAAGTAATTTGCACTTTCTTGCGTGATGTCCTGTACGTACCAGCCAAGTGATAAGACGAAGACGACCATAAAACTGCAGCTAGCTTAGCTACAACAAGATCAATGACTTTGTACGTAGTTGTCATCCATGCACAAGGACTACAAACATGGCTGATTCAATTCTATTACAATAACAACCTAATTTATAAATAGAGCCCTTTCTTTCAAATCCTAAGTACCTTTCTTTCAAATCCTAAGTACCTTTCTTTCAAAACATCCTATTCCTAACCTCAAAGCTCTCTTCCATGCATGGCGGCCTCTAAAACTCTCACCATGAAACTCTTCTCACTACTAGACGTTTTTTCATATGCCATCATCAAAATAGCAACCGCCAGTGATCCAGACATCTTAACAGATTTTCCAGTCCCCAAAAACTTCAGCGTTGTTGATGGAAACTTTTTCACGTTTACTGGCATGCGCATGCGTTCCCTTATCGGAGCAGATCAACCTCCCACGGCATTTAAGGTTTTTAAAGCAAGCTTGGTTGAATTCCCAGCTCTGGAAGGACAGAGTGTTTCCTATGCTGTGTTTGAATTTGCAAATGGCACCACTAATCCACCCCACATCCATGCATCCTCGCTCGGCTGAGCTCCTTTTTCTTGTTGAGGGTTCTCTGCAGGTAGGGTTTGTTGATACAGCCAACAAGCTCTACACTCGAACACTACAAACTGGTGATATGTTTGTGTTTCCCAAAGGACTTGTTCACTTTCAGTACAATGCTGACTCTGAAGATTCTGCTATAGCAATTTCAGCTTTTGGGAGTGCAAATGCTGGATTAACTGTTTCACTTCCTAACACTTTGTTTGCCACTGGGATCAACGACACTGTGTTGGCTAAATATTCCTTCAAGACCAATGTTGCCACCATTCAAGCTCTTAAGGATGGTCTTGTTCCCAAGATCTGAGGATGGCATTGGCATGCATTGCCCGTAGTTGCTATTTTATCATATCTAACTCTTTTTTTTTTTTCTCTCTTTACTTTCTTTGAATAATGACCCTTCTTCACAAGAAGTGTATGGTATCATGACGCGCGTTTGTCACCATTGACTTTAATAATTTATCCCTTTATTCACGATGAAAAATATATGAAATAATTCTCATATCATCATTACAACTTTTTCAAAATTTCACATAACATATATAATAAACAATTCAATTTTTTCAAATTCCAAAACAATAATAATATTAAAAAATAATATTCTAACAATATTTTATTCAATTCATCTAAAATCATCTTATCTTATCTCGTCTCTCGATACAACCAGTCTGTATGTTAAATCAAAAGGTATACATATATGAAAGTTAGTTACGATTTTTCAAAACAAGAAATCGAATGATGTTCATGCATTACTAAAAATCGATTACTAAATTTCTTCTATTACTAGAAATCGAAGTTTGAGGAATGCAGATGTGTATTTAGATATACATGTCATGAATATGGTAGACACCCGTGAGCCTGTAAATGAGTTACAGTCACGGATGCCATTATGAAAAGTTTAGAGATGAGTCAAGAATGATATTGGAATAAAAAAAACAAACAAGAAGTTATGAAAGATCAGAAATGTTGTTTTCCATCTTGAATTTTATTATATCTAGTCACACTAATTGATGTGTGTTCTATATATATATATATATATATATATATATATATATATAATGACTCTTGATTTAAGCGATTGACTAATAAAACAAGTTAAAACGCATTAGATAATTCAAATTATTCAATATATAGGACTTGACTGATAAAATTTAGATGAAGTCATGAAATATTATTCTCCAAGTCATGTCCAATTAGACAAGTTCAAGGAAATTGTGACACCGCATAACTACACAAAGATAAGCTTGGGGCCATAGTAAGACTCCGTTTGGATTTAGAAAATATTTCATCTCATCTCATCTCATTATTACAATTTTTTTAAATTTTCACATATTAAAAAAATAATATTTTAACAATATTATTTTCAATTTTCATATAAAATCATCTCATCTCATCTCTAAATTCAAATCAGCCCAAAGTGTGCGATGTACAACTTACTGTTTGCTTTCAGGACAGTCGCGCAGCTCAAAAGAACCAAATCCAACTTGACGCCTTAAGAATAAGGTTGCAAACAAGTTTGAGCGAGTAGTGGTTCTTCGTTTAAGAATAAAACGAGTCGAGCTTTTCTCCGAGTTGTATTTTATTAAACAGCTTGTTTAATATTTGAATGAGTTCAAGTTAATTCACGAGTTGCTTCATTCAAATAAAATAGATTATTTATATTTTAGTCCCAGAATTGAATCATCCCATCCGCGAGTAATGGGCAATTTGACTTTTCTGTGCTCTTGATATGGCATTGCATGGCCATAAATCCATTAATCCTTAAAGATAAAAAAGAAACTCACAGAAAGCATCACAACTCAGAATATAATTCATTTGTCCGAACATAAATGCCATGCATTGATAATTTCTCACCCTCCTCATTCTTACATTAAGATTCGTATAAAAGAAAAGTCGACCATTGTCCAAACTACAAAAATGTTGCGACCCAGGCAACCAAATCACCAGCCCCAGAGCTGATTGATGGGATGAGAGAAGACAGCCTACAGCCTTCTCCCTCTTCTACCACCCTTCCTTCTTGTGCTGTCACTAGGGATTGGAGTCACATCCTCTGTAAACATAACACACAAAATAAGATTCAAGGCCATATGCTGATTCCCATCAGTTAAGCTCGTAAAAATAAATTCAAAATTCTAATCGGGATGTATATTAACACTCCAATGCAAGAATTCCTCTGATTGCTGAAGTTCAGGCAGAGCCCATCCTGATAAGCACATTACTGGTAAAATCAAGGCAATCTTGGAAAAAAGCCCCAAGTAGGGATAAAAAAATCAAAGAAATTCATCCCATGGAATATTGTTTGCAAAATCTTTATGCAATAAAAATTATTTTGAGGTGCCTACATCCACCCGAGGCAATTATGGTATACATGCCAGATGTGGTATATACACTTCAAGCATTAAGAAAAAGTAAGATCCTTACCAATTCGACCAATCTTCATTCCAGAACGAGCAAGGGCACGGAGTGCAGACTGAGCACCAGGACCAGGAGTCTTAGTTTTATTGCCTCCAGTAGCACGGAGCTTGATATGAAGAGCAGTGATGCCAAGTTCCTGTTTAGGATTGAATGACAATCAGTCAGGCAAGCAAGCATGCCAAGTTCCTCCAGGGAGATGTATCGCTTACTACAAAATCCATAAATAACCATCCTGAAGTTAAAAAGAAATCCATATATTAAAAGGAATGAAAGAAACCTTGCATCTTTGTGAGACATCCTGTGCTGCAAGCATGGCTGCATATGGTGAAGACTCATCCCTATCAGCCTTCACCTTCATACCACCTACAATTCAAAGAAAGGTTCATTTTCACCTTTTATGGGGGATCCACTAGTGAGAATTAAATTCTCAGAGACACCAGAAGGTAATTATAGAAAAGAATTATATAGATGCAAATAAAACGAAATTCAATTTGTTTTCTTTGTTAAGGTTTCAAGTGATAGTAAGATTGCATGCTTCATAGATGTAATTATGTCAACATAACCAAATGCACAAACACAGACCAAGCCATGTACGTGGGAATAAATGAAAAACGACAGACAAAACCCACAACCTAGGCTGAGACTGATGACCTACAGTGCCTACTTAATGGCTCAATATGAAACAAAAAGTGATTGTAACCAGTCAGTGAAGTTGTTTGGAAGATTAGGCGTTGTGAAATTATCTTTCCAACCAAACAATGCACACCACATCACTTAATCAAATAGTAAGTTTTGTCTGATTAAAAAGGATTACATAAAAATGACACAAGCATCACAATTAAAAACCTGACTAGAGCAAACATTACACAGAGTATCTACAAAGAGCCATTAAAGACTAAGACGAGGCATACCAGTGATGCGAACAAGTGTCTCTCTTCCAGACAAATCAGTCACATGCTGTGGTTTCCAAGCAAGAAAAGCATTTAAAATCAAGCTCAAAACAATTACGATTGGAGAACCAAATATCTTAAAACATGAGTAATGTCACTCACAATAAAGGTATCATTAAAAGATGCATAAATGTGAGCCACACCAAAAACTTGTTCTCCTTCACGGGTAGCGGGGCCAAGGGTCACGTTTTCTTCCTTTGGTTCCCTTTGCTTTCGCTTTGACTACAGAACGCCCATAAAATGTAAGAATACAAAATCAAAGTCATCTGTCATCTCACAAAAGTCAATATTTCATATACTCATAAATGTTAAATGGGCACCTCAAACCAGTATGAAAGTGTATGTACATGCATGAACTAGGATGCTAACCAGTACAAAAGTAGAAATGCATTTCTTGGAATGAAATACCATAACAGAAAAGGTGATATTGAGAAAGCTAAAAAATTTTCCATAATCTATACTCTTAAGGAAAATGAAATCTCCTATGAGACAAAATTTACTAAGGACCATCCAGAAACCGAATAAAGTGCTTGGTCCAACCATACTACCATGCTACAACTTGCAGTTCTTCACACAAGAAAGACACCATTTGACAGGGATAAAGTGGTTTTTCTACACCATTTCCCAAATCTAGAGAGAGAGCAGGAACCATCCGGTGTGAGATTAAGAAATTCAGTAAATCCTTATGCACATTTCATCCTACTAGTCAAGTGAGAAAACAATCAGTTAAATCCAATCAGTACAACGCATCTTGAACTATGCCCGAACCATAAACTATGAATAATAATAAAAACTGGGCAATTCTGTCGACCTCCTGTCCTTTTAAAACCAAACAGCAACCGCCATCATCTAAAGGTCTTTCCTCCATCTCATTAACTTTCGGAAAGAAAAAACTATATATTTGTAAGAGAACGATGCACTTCCACAACCTCAACGAGATGTTAGATTTTTCACGGAGTCTACAGCATAAATTCCAAGCATTGCAAGAATACTAGACCAAATTAATATAATTAGCCTGTTTTCAGAAAAAACAAACGATTAAATTTAACAGCATGGCTATACATCTGCCTTCAACTTTTCCTATTGCTTTTATAGGTTTCTTGGCAAGATGAGAGGGCCTCGAAAATTACAACACTATATTAAAAAATCAATAGCATTCGACGATTCGTTTCACTTTCTAGCTTCCTTCCTCATCCAAAACGAACACGAAATCCTACTTGTTTACACTTTCCCACCTTTTCCAATAACCTAACAGATAGAATTGGTGTTTACCCATTATTCTTACCACCCTTTCTCGGCAAACAATCACGAAATTAAAAAGAAAGAACTTAGGACATTAATTTACTGGAAGTTTTAGAGATGGGCTTCTATTTTGCTTACCATGGTTGCTACGAGTAGATCAGAGAGTCAGGAAGAGCGCGAGGGTGATTCTTGGGCTGAGGAATGCGGCTTCGGCCTCTGAGATGAAAGGTTGGCTTTATACGAGGGGAGGGGGAGTTGTAGGGCTTACCGGTAGGGAACGAGTTTTTCTGAATTTATAGGGAAGTCCCTACGTATTACTCTTATTATGAGATAACCACTTGACTTGGGGCCTTTCCTATTTTAGGGCTTGGACACATCCTTTAATTTTATTTTTATTTTTTATAACTGACATACTTTCATTCGATAAAGCATGACAGTTGGCTTTCAGCCCTTACAAGGGACTGGATACAAGGATTAACATTGTCAATGTCTAGGAACAAAAAAAAAAAAACCATTGTCAATGTCTTTTGACATGTTTGATTTTCCATCTTGTATGTTGTGATCGTCCTCCAATAAGCATCCAAACTTCCCAATTTGCTTGTCCTGATTTAAGATAGCATTTACACATGACATTTTGTAAATCAAGTTCCTTGCAAAAGAAAGCAGCTAAAATTAGTCATCTTGCTTCTGCTTTTGTAGGATGTGTACAAAATTTTAATGGCTACATTAAAGTAGCAATTACTTCCCCTTCTCGATCCCTTATCACTATTCCAACACCAATCTTATTAGCTTCAGGTTTGACAGCAACATCCCAATTTAGTTTAAGCCGATTTGTTGGTGGAGCTTCCCATTGTATAACCATCTGTTGATTTGAAGAAGATGATACTATTTTATTACACTATTTGTTTACTTCTTGACAACCTTCATATGCCTATCTAGCTCTATTGAAAAGGGCAAGGGGATGCAAAAAGGTACCTTTGAATACCAGTTTATGTCTCCTAAACCATAAATTTCTTGCTATTTCTGCAAACAGAGCTATTTCCTTATGATCAACTCTTTGAAGTATTTGCATAAATATATTTCCAAAATCATCATTTGTGATAGAGGCTTTTTGGATTTTCCTGCTACATAGTATCCAAACATCTTGTGCAGATGGACATGTCCATAGAAGATGGCCACGAGTTTCATCTGTTTTCATGCATATAGGACATAGAATTGTTAACAATTTTCCTCTTGTACAAGTTCATTTTAGTAGGCAAAGCATTTGAACATGCACACCTAATAAACACTTTAACAGCATTGGTTGTATGCATTTTCCAGATTTCTTTCCTAAGCTTACTATGAATACCTTTTACTGAAGATTCCTCTTTGTTGTCTTGCTATTGCTATTTTGTGTAGATGGTAAGCACTTTTTACAGAGAAACAACCATTAGAAGTATCCTTCTATACTAATTTATCCTTAGCAGATGTTACATTAACAGGTAACTTTAAGATTTCCAATATATCTTCCTCAATAAAGATCTCTTTTAGTAGGTTTATGTTCCACCATCATGTTTGTTGGTCTACTAAGTCTGCCACAACTGCAGAAGCTGGCATGACTTTCCTTGGTGATTGGATTCTACTTGATCTTTCTCTCGGTATCCATTTATTTTGCCATATATGTATCTTTTTCCCATTCCCAACACGACATATTAGACCCTCATTAATGATATTAATAGCTGACCTAATACTTCTCCAAGTGAAAGAAGGTCTTGATCCTAATTGAGTTTGAAGAATAGAATTGTTAGGGAAGTATTTGGTAGATTCTGGCAGTCAAAGAATTTGGATTGGTGAGCATCCTCCAAACTTGTTTGGTTAGTAGAGCTGAGTTGAAACTCATTAAATCCCTAAAACCAAGACCACCATTTATTTTGCCATAACTTATATATTTCCAGCTTTTCCATTGTAGTTTGGAGTTGTTATCTTGAGATCCCCACAAGAAATTTGACATTATATTGTTAAGCTTTTTGCACAATACCTTTGGCGGTAAAAATACACTCATGGTATATGTAGGAATGACTTGAACAACAGCCTTGATCAAGATTTCTTTCCCAGCCTGTGAGAGAATTAATTTTCCAGTTTTCAATCCTCTTACTCACCTTTCCAATAATTCCTTGAAAAGCTGACATTTTTTTATCTACCACTAGGAGATGAAAGGCCAAGATATTTCTCCATGTCTGAAGAACTCGTAAACAATCAACTTGCATGATATATTCCCTTGTTTGTTGCTTAGTGTTCTTGCTTAAAAGTAATGAGGTCTTCTCCCTATTTAGTTTATATGTCCTGAAGCTTCCTCATAGATCTCCAAAATGTGATTCAACCATGCCCACTCCTCTATACTTGTTTGGCAAAATAATAGGCTATCATCAGCAAAAAAATATATGGTTCATTCTTATCTCACCTCTTGCTAGTGGAATACTTGAAATGAGCCCTTTTTTCTACATCATAAAGTTGTGCAGTCAACACTTCAGCACAAATGATAAATAAAAAAGGTGATAATGGGCAGTCTTGTCTTAGACCTCTTGTTGGCTTGAATATTTCTTGAGGAATCCCATTTAGTAAAATAGAGAAGAGCAAGATGTGATACATTTTAATATTAACTCAGTCCATCTGGAATGAAAACCAAGCTTGAGCATGACAGCTTTGAGGAAATTCCATTTTATTCTATCATATCCCTTACTCATATTCAGTTTTAGAGTCATATAACCCTTTTGTCCATGTAACTGTGCATTCATTGTGTGAAGGGTCTCCTAAACCACTAAAATGTTATTAGTAATTAATCGTCCAGGAACGAAGGCTCATTGATTTTGTGAAATAACTGAAGGGAGTATCAACTTCAATCTGTTGGCAAGCATCTTTGTGATAATTTTGTAAATAACATTGCACAAATTTATAGGTCTATAATCAATAATCTTCATAGGATTGTTGATCTTTGAAATCATAACCAGGTATGTAAAGTTAATGTCTTCAATACTATCATTTGAATTTAGAAAAGAGATAATAGCTTCACATATCTCGTCTCCCACAACATGCCAATAGTCTTGATAAAAACATGTCTCATACCTATCAGGACCAAGAGCCTTGTATGAACCCATTTGAAAAACAACATTCTGAACCTCAGCTTTTATGAAAGGCTTCAGAAGGTTGTGATTCATTTCTTCAGTAACCTTTTGATCGAGTGCATTAAGGGAAGCCTCTATATTTATAGGTTCAGATGTTGCAAACAAACTTTTATAGTATTGAGTAAAAGCATTTCCTATGTCACTAGGATCAGAAATATTAAGCCCATTATCATCCATAATCATAGTAATTGTATTCCTCTTCTTGCGTTGGCTTCCACAACGGTGATAATATTTTGTGTTACTATCTCCTTGTTAAAGCCATGTCAACTTAGCTCTTTGTTTTCATTTCAGATGCTCTATTTCCAGAAATTTATCAATGTTCATTTTTTACCTTTTTTACTTCCTCCACTGAATTAACAGACATCGATTGTCGTATATCTTCCAATTTCTTTGTTTCTATCTGCAATATTCTTTCTTAATTAATTTTTTCCTGTTGCTCCACCTTTTTAAATCTTTCGTTAAAGTCTCCTAAGCATAGCCACATTTTGGGTTTGTGATTCTTGAGGTGTCTCAATATGTTCCATCCCGCATATCTTTTTTCTATTTCTCGATTACCATAAAAACATGTAAGGATCCAAGATGAGTTTGTGTGCTCAACCCAAGAATTAATGTCTTTGAGAATATGTACTTATGTTAAGTTTAACATATTCATTCCATACCAAAGCCAATCCACCACTTTTGCCAACACCCTCGACACAAAACAAACAACTAAAACCCAAACTTTGTTTTATTCTTTCCAGTCTATTCTTGTGCATTTTAGTTTCCATAAGAAACAATATGCTAGGATTTTCAACCTTAACTATAAGGTTAAGGTCTCGAACTGTCCGACGGTTGTCATGCCCTCGATAGTTCCAACTTAAGAGCTTTATTTCTCCCGGTGGGGCTGATTAATAGCCTCCGTCGATAGTGGATCCTAAAGATCTTTTTTTCCCCATTGTCCATGGTTTGTCCTCATCAGTAGAGAGATTGCTTTGAACTTTTGTTTCTCTTCTTGATAAAATAAGAGTTGGTTGGCCTCTGCATAGTTGTATTGGTCTCTCCCCTTGCTCTTCTTTTACATTTAGTTAAGCATGTTCCAGAAGTTCCTTGGAGACTATTTTGATTGTTCCCCTCATCATTCAAATGAGTCTTCGCATATATATTAGTAGCAACCAAAGTTGTAGTAGAGGCAATTTTTGGTTTATCCATGGATATATATTGAGTTTCCTGAGGCAAAATAGATTATGCATTCAAATTATTAACTTCTGCTCTTCCATTTCCTTTTATAATCATTACCTACTTGGAAAAGACTTCATCATTTACTTCCTCTATTGGGTCATGCCTCATAGCTCTAAACTTCTCTATTGGATTAGATTTCTTAGAATAACGATCATCTAAAGCCTGCTTTCCAGTCCAAGGTTGGATCATTTTTATTATCTGATTACCTAAGTTGTGAGCAAATTCAGAGTTAGGACCAGAGATAGAAGCCCTTAATCATGATCCATATTGTTTTGTATTGGCCATCCCAGTTGACCTCAAACTACTCTATCCTGCACAGCCACCCTCAGCATGTTTAATGACACCACGCTTAGCAAAAACGAGGTAGCCTTTCATATTTGAACTGCACAAACTTACGTTGACCAAACAAATCAATCATTTTCCCTCTTGCTATTTGTTTCATAAGATCAACTTCAATCAAAACTCTCATAAATTTTCCCTAACAATTACCATTACTGTCAGTGTCAACTTGTAGAACTCTTCCACTAGCATTTCCTATACGAGTTCCAACCTCCTTATTCATACACCAAATGGTAAATTATATAATTGTACCCATAAGTTAGTATGCATAAAGGAAAACCCTATTGGTGGAATAAGACCATCAAACATTTTTAAGCATAAGAGGTTCATATCAAACATTCATGGCTGGCCCTCCTACACCTTACACATATCTTTATTAGATTGAAATTCAAATAGGAATAGATTTTCCCTTACTTCAAAAATTTTGATACTTGCCATGGCTTTCCATACTTTCATCATAGTGCTATTAAAAGCTTCACAGTTTACCCTTTTATCAGCTATAATTTTGCCCACTAAGCATAATTTTTATTTTTCAATTGTTTCTTGTACATCTTGCCCTATTATTACAAGTTTGAACCTTTCTTCCTCAGTAAGAGACAATTTGTTCCATAGCTTATCTAAGTCATCTTCCATCCTACTCAGTTGATTCAAATCGTAGCAACACGTATTTGAAAATTCACTAACTAGCTTGCCCTAGGCAAATAAAGCCTTCCACCGAAAGTGAAGGAGTACTTCCTTTTCACAAGAAAAGCTTCACGGTTTACCCTTTTATTTTTTCTTTCTTATTCATTTCTTTATCATTTCTAGAGAAAATATTTGGACATAAAATATACCTAGTCATATAATAATAGAGCCTAACTTATACATTTAACTTTCTGTAGTAACTTTATTTTACTAGAAAAAAATAATAGAGCCTAACCTATATGTTAACTTTCTGGAAAGGAAATAACACTAAAAGGGTTCGTGGACTCCATTGACAAGAGGCAATAAGGGACTAAATTTTCTTTTTCATATTTCTCCTATCTCTATGGAAATTGTAACAGAGAGCTTAAGAGATTATGAAAACTTGTATTAAACACAATTCATAATGGATTTCAAATTTCCATTTTTTTTTTCTTTTCCTCATCATTTCTTTACCATTATTGGAGAAAATTTTTTGATATAAAATGTAGCAAGTCATG
This sequence comes from Juglans regia, assembly GCF_001411555.2. Taxonomy (NCBI): domain Eukaryota; kingdom Viridiplantae; phylum Streptophyta; class Magnoliopsida; order Fagales; family Juglandaceae; genus Juglans; species Juglans regia. Next base: position 16,858,633 of record NC_049905.1, on the reverse strand, counting down.
TAAAAGAGCTTTATTTATTCGAGAATAATAGCTCACTATATGTAAAGAAGGAAGAGACAAAAGAGCTTTCAAGATACGACATTATGATGATTTGATACACACAATGCAATAATTGACTAAAGGCTAATAAAGATTAGACAAAGAGTAAAGGAAATAAGATTAAATATATTCGTGGACTCCATCAACTTCTCCTACGTAATAGAGAGTTTACGAGATTATGAAAGCTTGTACTAAATAAAATTTATAGTAGATTTCACAGTCAAATTTATTTTTGATTACTTTCTTCTTCATTTCTTTCCCATTTTTGTATAAAAACCTTAGAATATAAAATGTATCAAGCCATGTAATAGAGCCTAGTTCATGCGAGAATAAAAGGTCACTATACATGAAGAAAGAAGTGAGAAAGGATCTGTCAAGATGAGACATAAAACTGGTTTGATACCAAGGCAAATAATTGACTCAAGGCTAACAAAAATTAGACATGAAAATGAAGGAACAAAAAATAAAAAAGTATTTATGGATTCCTTTGTCACGAGACTATTATCTTTTTCTTTCACTTTCTTCTATTTTCGTGGATATTGTAATAGAGAGTTTAAGAGACTATAGAAGCTTGTACTAAAGATAATTCACAGTAAATTTCACATTCAAATTTATTTTCTATTTCTCTCTTCTTTATTTCTTTACCACAGTTTTAGAAAAGTTTTGAATATAAAATGTATCTAGCCATATAATAGAGCCTAGCCCACAGGAGAATAAAGGCTCACTATAAGTGAAGGAGGAAGAGATAAATAAGCTACCAAAATGGAATATAAAGCTTATTTGATACACACAAGACAGTAATTGACTAAACACTAACAAAGATTAAGCACAAATGAAAGAAAAGAAAATACTAAAATTATTTATGGACTTCGTCGATAATGGAACAACAAGAGACTAATATCTTTTTCTTCTACTTTCTCCTATCTTCATGGATAATGTAATAGAGAGTTTCAAAGACTATGAGAACATGTACTAAAGATGTTTCATAGTGAATTCACCTCCACAATTATTTTATATTTCTTTACACTTCATTTATTTACCTTTTATGGAAAATAATTTAGAATATAAAATATATATTGTCAAGTAATAGAGCCCAAGCAATGAGAGAATAAATGCTGACTATAAGTAAAGAAGGAAGAGACAAAAGAGATGTCATTGATGGAGACATAAAGCTAGTTTGACACACAAAAGACAGTAATTGACTAAAATCTAACAAAGATTATACATAAAGGAATTGAAAGAAGGCAAAAAGGTTTTATGGACTTCATCAACAAAGGACTAATATATTCTTCTTCCACCTTTTTCTATATTCATGGATATTATAATAGAGAGTTGCGTTTGGAACTTAAACCACTCTTAACTCATCTCAACTCATCATTACAACTTTTTCAAATCCCAACACAAAATATAATAAATAATTCAACTTTTTCAAATTCCAAAATAATAATAATATTAAAAAATAATATTCTAACAATATTTTATCATCTCAACTCAACTCAACTCAACTCACTTTAACATCCAAACACAACCTAAAAGACTATAAAAGCTTTTACTAAATATGATTCATAGTAGATTTAATCTTCACATTTATTTTCTATTTCTTTCTTCTTTATTTATTTACCATTTTTAGAGGATACAATAGAATATAAAATGTATCTTGCGATGTAATTGTGTCTAGCCCATGGGAGAAAAAAGACTCATTGTAGGTGAAGAAGAAATAAACAAAGGAGTTTTCAAGATAGGACATAAAGCTTGTTTGACACACACAAGTCAATAATTGTTTAGATGCTAACAAAGATTAAACACAAAGAAAATGAAAGCCGACTAAAACAATTTATGGACACCATTGACAAGATAGCTACAAGGGACTAACATCTTTTTCATCCATTTTTTTCTATCTTCATGGATAATATAAGATAGAGTTTAAAAGACTATGAAAGCCTGTATTGAAGGTGATTCATAGTGAATTCACCTCCACAATAATTTTTTATGTCTTCATTCTTAACTTCTTTACCTTTTTTTGGAGGTATAAAATCTATTAGGCAATGGGAGAATAAAGGCTGGCTATAAGTGAAGAAGGAACAGGAAAAATGAGCTCCCAAGATAGGATATAAAACTAGTTTGACAACAAGGCAATAATTGACTAAAGGCTAACAAAGATTAGACATAGAGGGAAGGAAAAAATACTTAAAACTATTTATGGATTCCATCGATAAGTGAGCACCAAGAGACTAATATATTTTTCTTTCACTTTCTCCTATCTTCCCGGATATTGTAATAGAGAGTTTAAGAGCACATGAAAGCTTTTACTAAAGATAATTTATACTAGATTTCATCTTCATATTTACATCGTTAGATATAGAATATATCTAGCGATGTAATACAACCTAGCCCGTGAGAAAATAAAAGGCTCACTATAAGTAAAAAAGAAGAGGCAAAGGAGCTACAAAGATGGGACATAAAGCTAATTTGACAACAAGACAATAATTGATTAAATCCAAACAAAGATTCAACATAAAGGAAATGAAAGAAGACCAAAAGTATTTATGGATTCCATCAACAAGGGATAGATATATTTTTCTTCCACTTTCTCCTATCTTCATGGTTATTGTAATGGATAGTTTAAAAAACTATGAAAGTTTGTACTAAAGATGACTCATAGTAGATTTCACCTTCATATTTATTTTCAAATTCTTTCTTCTTCATTTGTTTACCATTTTTGGAGAAAAATTTATGATAAGAGATGTATCTAGTCATGTAATAGAGCCTAGCCCACAGGAGAATAAAGGCTGATTATAAGTGAAGAAGGAAGAGACAACGAAGATACCAATGTGAGATATAAAGATGGTTTGATACACACAAGGCGATAATTGATTAAAAGCTACAAAAAATTTGACATAAAGTATAAGAAGACAACTAAAATGTATTTATGAACTCCATCAACAAGGAAGCAGCAAATGACTATATCTTTTTCTTCCACTTTCTCTATCTTCATTGATTTTGTAATAGAGAGTTTAGATGACTATGAAAGCTTGTAATACTGATCATTCATAGTGAATTTTCCATCCACATTCATTTTCTATTTCTTTCTTCTTCGTTTCCTAACCATTTTTGAATGATAGTTTACAATATAAAAATTATCTTGTCATTTAATAGAGCCAAACCCATAGGAGAATAAAGGCTCATTATAAGTAAAGAAAAAAGAGACAAAAGACTTGCCAAGATGGGACATAAAGCTAGTTTGACACTCACAAGGCAATAATTGACCTAAAGGCTAACAAAGTTTAGACAAAAAACAAAGCAAAAAAGGTTAAAAGTATTTATGGACTCCATCGACAAGGGAGTAATAGGCATTAGTATCATTTTCTTCCACTTTCCTCTATTTTCATAGATATTGTAATAAAGAGTCTAGAGACTACGAAAACTTGTACTAAAGATAATTTATAATAGACTTCACCATCACATTTATTTTCTATTTTATCTTACATTTCCTTACCATTTTTGGAGAAAATTCTAGGATATAAAATCTATCTATCCATGTAATAGAGTCCAGCCACGAGAGAATAAATGTTCACTATAAGTGAAGAAGGAAGAGACAAAGGAACAACCAAGATGAGACATAAAGCTGGTTTGACAATAAGGCAAGAATTGACTAAGAGCTATCAAAAGTTAGACATAGAGGAAAAGAAAGATACTAAAAGCATTTATGGATTCCATCGATAAGGAAGCAACAAAGGACTATCTTTTTCTTCCACTTTCTCATATCTTAATACATATTGTAATAGAGAGTTTTAGAAACTATGAAAGCTTATACTAAAGATCATTCATAGTATATTTCAGCTTCACATTTATTCTTTATTTCTTTTTTGTTCATTTCTTTACCATTTTTGGAGGATAGTTTAAAATATAAAATGTGTCTTGCCATCTACTAGAGCCCAACCCATGGGAGAATAAAAGCTCACTATAGGTCAAGAAGGAAGAAACAAAGAAGATCCCAAGATGGGACATAAAATATGTTTTACACACGTAAGGAAATAAATTTCTAGAAGCTAACAAAGATTAGACATAAAGGAAATGAAAGAATACTAAAATAGTTTATGGACTCGATCAACAAGGGAGCAATTAGGGACATTTTGTTCCCCCCATTTTCTCCTATCTTCATGAATATTGTAATAGAGAGTTTAAGAGACTATGAAGGCTTGTACTAAATATGATTTATAGCATACTTCACCATCATATTTATTTTCTATTTTTCTCTTCATTTCTTTACTATTTATGAAGAAAAGTTTTGGATGTAAAATGTATCCAGCTATATAATAGAGCTCGACCTATGGAAGAATAAAAGCTCATTATATGTAAAGAATGAAGAGACAAAGGAGATGCCAAGATATGCTATAAAGCTGGTTTGACAAGCAAGATAATAATTGACTAAAAGCTAACAAATATTAGACATAAAAGAAAGGAAAGAAGACTAAAAGTATTTATGGACTCCATCGACAAGGGAGCAACAAGGGACTAATATTTTTTTCTTCCACTTTCTCCTATATTCATGGATATTGTAATAGAGAGTTTAAGTGACTGAGAAAGCTTGCACTAAAGATCATTCCTAGTAGATTTCACCTTCACATTTATTTTTTATTTATTTCTTCTTCATTTATTTACCACTTGTGGTGAAAAGTTTATGATATAAAATGTATCTAGCCATGTAATAGAGCTCAACCTATGAGAGAATAAAGGCTCACTGTAAGTGAAGAATAAAGAGACAAATGATCTACCATGATAGAACATAAAGCTAGTTTGACATTTACAAGAAAAAAGTTGACTAAAGGGTGACAAAGATTAGACATAAAGGAAAGGAAAGAAGACAATATAATTTATGGACTCCATCAACAAGGGAGCAACTAGGGACCAATATCTTTTTTTTCTACTTTCTCCTATCCTCATAGATATTGTAATAAAGGGTTTAAGAGACTATGAATGCTTGTATTAAATATGATTTATAGTAGATGGTAACGCCTAAAAATAGCGCAACAGGCCGGATGGGGAGAAAGAGTCGCTCCCAGCCCGTTATGGCAATCTAGGTCTCTAGGTGTCGTGTGGAGCTCCCGATGGTGGTCTGGTACGGCTATACGGTATTTGTGCATACTTCCATGACAGTGAGCAATAAATAAATGTAGAGAAAATAAATAAAGGGAGACGCATAGATTTACATGGTTCAGCATTGAGCCTACGTCCACAAGTGTTTGGGGAGGGAAGAATCTACTATAATATGGTTGTTTTATAGTCTCTCATGGTCTCTCATCCTCGCTATAAATTGGAGATTAGAATTCTATTTTCTGATGAACCACCCGTCGTTGGAGTCCCTCTCGTAAGGTTGAAGAAGCTAAAGGAGAAAGAGAAGTTTGGCTGAGAAGGTCCTTAAAGTCGTCTGGTTCCCTCCCTTTTATCTTCTACCCCTTGTTCATTCACGTCTCATCCCCTCTCCTTTATGTCACTTCCCCCTCCCCCCTTTTTCCTGACACCCTACCCTTCCTCAGCCTTTTGTCCCCTCCTCCCTTCTCTCTTTCTTCTCCCTGATGAGACCTCCCACCTTAAACTAGGCCTAGAAAAACTCTTTGAGCCAAGTAGATTTTATCCCTTTCAGTAGACTTCACCATCATATTTATATTCTATTTCTTCTTCATTTCTTTATCATTTTTGGAGAAAAGTTTAGGATATAAAATGCTTTTGGAAATTTAATAGAGCCCAACCCATAGAAGAATAAAAACCCACTATAAGTGAAGAAAGAAGAGACAAATGAGCTGTCAAGATAGGACATAAAGTTGGTTTGACATACATTAGACAATAATTGACTAAAATCTAACAAAAATTAGACATAAAGGAAAAAAAAGCAGACAAAAAGTATTTATGGAGTCCATCGACAAGAGAGAAACAGTGGACTAATATATTTTTGTTCCACTTTCTTCTATCTTTATGGATATTGTAATAGCGAGTTTAAGAGATTTTGAAAGCTTGTATTGAAGATGATTCATAGTAGATTTCACTTTCACATTTATTTTATATTTCTCTATTCTTCATTTATTTTTCATTTTTGGAGAAAAGTCTTGGATATAAAATGTATCTAACCATGTAATAGAGTGCAGTTCATCGGAGAAAAAAAGCTCACTATAAGTGAAGAAGGAAGAGACAAAAGAGCTGCCATGATATGACATAAAACTGGTTTGACGCATAAAAGATTACAATTAACTAAAGGCTAACAAAGATTAGACATATAGGGATAGAAAGAAGAATAAAGTATTTATGTACTCCATCGACAAGGGAGCAACAAGGGATTAGTATCTTTTTCATAAACTTTCTCCTATTTTCATGAATCTTGTAGTAGATAGTTTAGAGACTGTGAAAACTTGTATTAAAAATGATTCATTGTAGATTCACCTTTACATTTATTTTTATTTTATTTTAGATAAAACTTTACATTCATTTTCTATTTATTTCCTTTTCATTTTGTTACCATTTTTGTTTAAAATTTTACGGTATAAAATGTATCTACCCATATAATAGAGCCCATCCCATGGGAGTATAAAATATCACTATAAATGAAGAAGGAAGAGACAAATGAGCCGTCAAGATGGGGCATAAAGCTGGTTTGACACACAAGGTAAAAATTGACTAAAGTCTAACAAATATTAGATATATAGGAAAGGAAATTAGACTAAAAGTATTTATGGACTCTATCGATAAGGGATCAACAAGGGACTAATATATATTTCTTCAACTTTATCATTTCTTCATGGATTTGTTATAGCGTATTTAAGAGACTATGAAAATTTGTGCTAAAGATTATTCATAGTATGTTTCACTTTCACATTTATGTTCTGTTTCTTTCTTCTTCATTTCTCTACCATTTTTAAAGAAAAAATTAGGATATAAAACTTATCTAGCCATGTAATAGAGACAAATGAGCTGCAAATATGAGATATCAGGCAGGGTTGATACACACATGGCAAGAATTGAGTAAATGCATAAAGATAAGAATAAATGCAATTAAAGAAAACTAATAGGATTCAAAGACTCCATTGGCCAGGGGCAACAAGGGATTAATCTTTCTCCTATCTCTATGGATATTGTAATAGAAAGCTTAAAAGATTATAAAGCTCTTACTAAAGATGATTCGTAGTGGATTTCATCTCTCCAAGATCCTTGGACGTAAGTCTTAATGTTCAACCACATTAGTTTTTGTGTTTGTTGAAGATGTGTCAAGTTTTAAGTTTGTATTTTCATTAATTGCATTTTTTTGTAAATTGATTAATGGCAAAGTTGTAATATTGAGTGATGGCAAAGTTGTAATATTTGAGTTTATATATAAAAGGCTATAGCCTACAGGACGTAAAAAGAGAAGCAGAAGAAAAAGAACTTTACCTTTCATTCGACGCCGCACACTGTTCTGGAGAGAAACGAATGGATTTTTTTCCAAACCCTAGTTTTTCAAGATCAAATTTGAAGCTTGAGGAGATGATCAAGTATACAAGATGGTATGGTTTCGTTAGAGTTTCATACGAGGAAGCCAGTGAATATTTTGTACGGTGATCTATGATTGTAAGTGATCAAAAACTCAAGTTCTTTGATGCATTCCTCAATAATAAAGACTCCTAGACTGTTCCTGCCGTGGATGTAGACCATTAGAGTCGAACCACGTAATTTCCTATGTTGATTTTGCATTTCTTTTATTATTCTTGTTGTTTTTATTTCTGATCTTGCATGAGTACATATTTTCTTGGATTTGGTTGTCTAATATTCAATATTAAATTGCATATTACAACTATGTTAATTGGTTCTTGTTTGAGTATTTAATGGTGAGAGGCTGAAAATATAACAAGTGGTATCAAGAGCTTTGGTTCGATGGGGACTGCAAGGTTCGATATCGAAAAGTTCAATGGAAAAAATGACTTTGGGCTGTGGAGGATCAAGATGAAAGCCCTTCTCACTCAACAGGGTCTCCAAGAAGCTCTTCTTGGAGAAAAAAAATGGAAACTGTTGAAGAGAAGGATAAGAGAGAAATCTTGAGGAAGGCTCACAGCACACTCATTCTTTCTCTCGGAGACAAAGTTCTGAGGGAGGTAGCCAACGAAGACACCGCTGCTGGAATCTGGCTGAAATTAGAGAGCCTCTACATGACAAAATCTCTAGCCAACCGACTGTACAAGAAAACAAAACTCTACACATTCAAGATGTCCGCAAGTATATCGATTTCTGACCATCTTGATGCTTTCAATAAAATTATTTTAGATTTGGCTAATATTGATATTAAAATTGACGATGAAGATCAAGCAATTTTATTATTGAGTTCTCTGGATAATTCTTATGTTAGTTTGAAAGAGACTATGATGTATGGGAGGGAAACACTGACCTTAAATGAGGTTCAGGTCGTATTACACTCTAGGGAACTACAAGCCATGTCTGAAATAAAATTTGAAGCTGGGGAGGGCTTGACTGTGAGAGGGAGAGCTGAAAAAAGAGGTCAAAAGGGAAATAATAGTAAAAACAATGTGAGGGGTAGGTCTAAGTCTAAAGGGAAGCAATTAAAATGTTTCTTATGTCACAAAGAGGAGCATTTCAAAAGAGATTGCCCCAATAAGAGACCTTACATAGGAAATGGGTCTAAGGAGGAGGGGGATGCCTCGGTTGTGAGTGATGGGTATGAGAGTGCCGAGGTTCTAAACGTGTCCGAGATTGATTCAGGAAAAGAATGGGTCCTTGACTCGGGATGTTCTTTTCACATGTGTCCTAATAAAACATGGTTTGAAACTTTTACTAGTTTAGATGGGGGGTTTGTGATGCTTGGCAACAATAAGTCTTGTAAAATCCTGGGGATAGGGTCGGTGAGACTAAAGCTCCATGATGGTATTGAAAGACTCTTAACTGAGATTAGATACATACCTGAATTAAAAAGGAACCTAATCTCTCTAGGTGTGTTAGACCAATCCGGGTACACCTTTAGATTTGAATCTGGATCTTTGAGGGTTGCTAAGGGTTCACTTATCGTGATGAAAAGAGTCATTAAAAATGGCTTGTATACCCTTATTGGGAAAACTGTTATAGGTGAGGTTTCATCTATCCTTGAGAATGGTGAGGATAGAGTTGTTCTATGGCAAAATGTTAGGTCACGTGAGTCACAAGGGACTTTTAGAACTCCATAAACAGGGGTTGCTAGGTGAGAAAAAGCTGAAAAATTTACCTTTTTGTGAGGATTGTATTATTGGGAAAGCCAAAAGGGTAAGCTTTAAAACAGCCACTCATACTACAAAACAAATCCTGGACTATGTGCACTCGGACCTTTGGGATCCAGCTAGGGTCAACTCACATGGAGGGGGAAGTTATTTCCTCTATATAATTGATGACTATTCTAGAAAAGTGTGGCTGTACATTCTTAAAAATAAGAGTGACACTTTTGAAAAGTTCAAGGAATAGAAGAAATTGGTAGAAACTCAAGTAGGAATGAAGGTTAAGAAATTAAGAACTGATAATGGGCTTGAGTATCTCTCAAGTGAATTCAATCAGTTTTGTAAGAAGGAGGGTATGGCTAGGCATAAAACAATAAGGGAAACCCCTTAACATAATGGTCTAGCCGAGAGGATGAATAGGACCATATTGGAGAGGGTTAGATGTTTACTGTCAAACTCAGGACTTCCTAAGTCTTTTTGGGTTGAAGCTGCCACAACTGCAGTCCATTTAATTAATATGAGTCCTTCTTCAGCCATAGGGTTTAAGACTCCTCAAGAAATGTGGACTGGAAAACCTTCTAACTATGACTACTTGAGCGTGTTTGGGTGTGTTGCGTATGCTCACACCCGAACTGACAAACTGGAACCAAGAGCTATGAAGTGTATCTTTGTAGGGTACCCTGAGGGAGTAAAAGGGTACAAGTTATGGATTGATGAGCCAGGGATACAAAAGTGTATCATTAGTAGAGATGTGGTCTTTAATGAACATGAAATGGCTCGGGTTAAAACTAAAAGACTTGAACCCACTCAGGATACTAACCCAGAGAAAATAGATCTTGAGGTGGAGCAACCTGACAATAATTTGAGAAAATTAGAAGGCCAGGATGCTGAGACTCAAACTTCCACTTTAGGTGATGAGGACCAAGGTGGAGTTAGTTCATACAACTTGGTCAGGGATAGAAAAAGGAGGGTTATAAAACCCCCCAAGAGGTATGGTCAAGCTCAAATGACTGTTTATGCTTTGGCCGTAGCAGATGAAGTTATAGAAATGGATCCTAGATCCTACAAGGAAGCCATGGAAAGTATTGAGTCTCATAAATGGGTACAGGCCATGGATGAGGAAATGGATTCTTTGAAAAAGAATTATACTTGGAAAATGGTTGTTAGGCCTGAAAAGGTTAAGCTGGTAGGGTCTAAATAGATCTACAAAAGGAAAGAAGGCATACCGGGAGTTGAGGGTCCTAGGTATAAAGCTAGGTTGGTAGCAAAGGGTTTCACTCAAAGGGAAGGGGTAGATTTTAATGAAATTTTTTCACCTGTTGTTAAACACAGTTCAATAAGGTTAATTCTATCCTATACTGATTATGAAGATTTACATTTGGAGCAATTAGATGTAAAAACAGCTTTCTTGCACGGTGAACTAGATGAGACTATTTACATGCAACCCCCTGAGGGTTATGTAAATGAGTCCAACATTGATCATGTCTGTTTACTTAAAAAATCATTGTATGGACTTAAGCAGTCCCCAAGGTAATGGTACAAAAGATTTGACTCTCATATGTTGGACAATGGTTTTAAAAGGAGTCATTATGATAGTTGTGTGTACTTTAGGCATTCCAGGGACCACATTATCTACTTACTCTTGTATATAGATGACATGCTTATAGCATGTAGGGATGCCGATCTAATTGAGGAAGTCAAGTGTATACTGAAAATAGAATTTGAGATGAAGGAACTTAGACCAGCTAAGATGATATTAGGTATGGAAATAGTTAGAGATAGGAAAAGAAGACTTCTCTATCTATCTCAGAAAAACTATATCACCAAGATCCTCAACAGGTTTGGCATGTCTAATTTAAAATCTGTTATCACTCCAATAGGACAACATTCAAAACTGTCCATAAATCAAGCCCCCAAAACTGAGGAAGACATTAGATTTATGCAAGATATACCCTATGCAAGCATGGTGGGAAGCATCATGTATGCTATAGTGTGCTCTAGACCTGACTTAACCTATGCTGTTAGCATGGTAAGTAGGTTTATGAGTAACCCTGGGAAGCCACATTGGCATGCTATGAAGTGGGTATTACAGTATTTAATTGGAACTCAGTGTCTAGGTTTGAGGTTTGGAGGGGATGTGCAACAGGGGAATGAGTTAGAGGGATTTGTGGATTCTGACTATGCTGCTAATTTGGATACCAGAAAGTCTTTGACTGGGTATGTATTTACAGCATTTGGAGGGGCTATTAGTTGGAAAGCTAATTTACAATCTGTAGTTGCTTTATCAACAACTGAAGCTGAATATATTGCTATGACAGAAGCAATAGAGGAGGCTATGTGGTTAAAGGGTTTTTCACATGAGTTAGGCATATTTAAAGGGGCTATCACAGTTCACTGTGATAACCAAAGCACTATACATCTTGCCAAGAATTCAGTATACCATGAAAGGTTTAAACATATAGACATTCGACTTCATTTTGTGAGAGATGTAATAGCTTCTGGAGAGGTTAAAGTATAAAAGGTTCGAACTGAGGAAAACCCTTCTGATATGATGACAAAATTCCTACTAGCTACCAAGTTTAGGCATTGCCTAAATTTGATTAATATGGGGAGCTATTAGAGCTCGGATTACTTTGCAGGAACAATCTAGAGGAAGAAGAAGATCATTTTGCAAGGATAAAAGATTGTCAAGGTGGAGATTTGTTAAAGATGTGTCAAGTTTTAAGTTTGTATTTTCATTAATTGCATTTTTTGTAAATTGATTAATGGCAAAGTTGTAATATTGAGTTATGGCGAAGTTGTAATATTGAGTGATGGCAAAGTTGTAATATTTGAGTTTATATATAAAAGGCTATAACCTACGGGACGTAAAAAGAGAAGCAGAAGAAAAAGAACTTTACCTTTCATTCGATGCTGCACGCTGTTCTGGAGAGAAACGAAGGGGTTTTTTTTTTCCAAACCCTAGTTTTTCAAAATCAAATTTGAAGCTTGAGGAGATGATCAAGTATACAAGATGGTATGGTTTCGTTAGAGTTTAATACGAGGAAGTCAGTGAATATTTTGTACGGTGATCTATGATTGTAAGTGATCAAAAACTCAAGTTCTTTGATGCATTCTTCAATAATAAAGACTCCTAGACTGTTCCTGTCGTGGATGTAGACCATTAGAGTCGAACCACGTAATTTCCTGTGTTGATTTTGTATTTCTTTTATTATTCTGGTTGTTTTTATTTCTGTTCTTGCATGAGTACATATTTTCTTGGATTTGGTTGTCTAATATTCAATATTAAATTGCATATTACAACTACGTTAATTGATTCTTGTTTGAGTATTTAATGGTGAGAGGCTGAAAATATAACAGTGTTCTTTCTTTTATTTATATTTTTTGCACTTGTTACAATATGTCTTTGATGAGCTCTTCCAAAACACTATACCTCACCCACCCGATTAATGCTAGGTACAAGTTTCAAATAGACAAGTCTTATACAAATTCTTTGTAAAAAAAATGGGTCTTACTAATAAAAAATAGTTTTTTTTTACACTTTTTTAAGGTGTGATTCACTTTTTTACAAGGGTTTGCATGAGACTTGTATATTTGGAGCTTGAAGAAATCATTTCTACCAAATACCACCATAGATCATTCAACTATTGGTAAAAAGAAGGATGCAATGCGGAGACTTCCTAAGAATACTTTTAATATTTTTTTAATAAATGTAGACTTGTTGTAAATATCGCATCATAAATAGACATTAGTTACGATTTAGAAATAAAAACTTAATCCGGACATAAATCATTAGTGCCCTCAAATCCAGACACTAGCCTGAAGAATTTAATTCCATCTTTTAGACCTCATTTCTAACCAATCTCCATCTTCTTAGAATTCTTTCAGGTATCACATGTAATCTTCTAATGTCCACTGGATTTAAATCATGAGAGACTCATCCTTCACTTTCTCAACGTGTGACTTATGCTATCTATCATGTACTCATATTTATTATTGCTCTGGACTTTTTGTATTTAGGCCCCGTTTGAATAGTGGGATGAGATAAGATGGTTTTAAATGATAGTTAAAAATTGAATAAAATATTATTGTAATATTATTTTTTAAAATTATTATTATTTTGAGATTTGAAAATGTTAAATTGTTTATTATATTTTGTGTGAAAATTTAAAAAAATTATAATAATGAGATGAGATGAGATGAAACCGTTTATGTACCCAAACGAGACTTTAAGTTTTGAATGTCCAAATATGGGCCCAACAACCGCTTTCAATTATTTTACTTACTTTTCCTATCCAAAAGGAAACAAAAACCTCCTTGCCCGGTTTGGATTCAAGATCACTCCATCTCATTTCATTTCATCTCATTATTATAATTTTTTTAAATTTTCACACAAAATATAATAAACAATTCAACTTTTTCAAATATCAAAACAATAATAATATTAAAAAATAATATTATAATAATATTTTATTCAATTTTCAACTTTCATCTAAAACCATCTCATCTCATCTCACTATCCAAACCCCACCTAATGAGTTTGGAAAAAGCATATAGAATTAATTATCATTTCTTCAAAGGGAAAAAATAATGGCAGTTATTCAAATTTCAAAATATATGTTATTTTCTTTAGCTATGGTCTCTAGTTTTCTTTAAATTTCTCTCAAGCGTCATCTAATCTTATTTACAGTTATTTTATCATCTTCCTTCTCTCTCAAGTTTTATCAAGAGAATATTAAAATTTGGAAAAATATCGATACAATATTTGATAAAATATTAAAATTAATAAGTTAAAAATATTGGATACAAATAATTTTTTAAGTATTATCTATCTTCTTATACTTAAAGTAAATTGTAAACAAAAGATCTAGGATACAAGAAATTTGACAAGTATTTTCTATCTTGGATAAGAAAAATTTTATGTTAGCAAATTAGATGACTGCTTTTTAAATACATGTAAATATTTTACACTTATTAAAATTAATTTTATTATATTAAATAGAGAGATATATTACATTTTTGCCTTAAAACTAGCTAGGGGCTATCCTTGTCAAAAAATAGAAGTATTATTTGAAAGTATTTATACCACACATATTTCACATGACATAATTTGATTTGAAAGATAAAAATAGAACTGCTATTTGTATAGGTATTTTCATCTTTTTATATTCTTCTTTAAAATTGGAACTAAGTTTTGCATTTTAATATGAGGAAAAACATCAACACGATGATTTTCCGTAAATGTACTTTTTAGACTATTTAATATGTAGGGCTGTAAAACTAATGGTCTAGATCGAAAAAATCGATCGGACCAAAGGGTTCAGTCCGGACAGACTAGATCGATAGTTTTATTAGTCGGTCTCGAAGTGTGGTTTTTCTGGACCGGACCAGACCGAACTGACCGAATTTATATATATATAATATATTATTTTATATAGTAGTTATATAAGTTAATTATATAATTATCATCCAATGGATCACTATTAATCATATATAAAATGTTAAAGAGATCACTTAATTTTAATTTTACTAATTTAATTAAGTTTTTGTATTAATTTTTCTGTCAAAAAAAAAAAAGAGAAAAAAGTGCTCATAGACCAAATCGGGCCGAATGGACCGACCAAATCGATAGCTAACGGTCTGGTCTAGCAAAATTGATGAATTAAAATTTTTTATTTGTGACTCCCCAGACTAGACTGGACCGGACCAGACCGATTATACCCGTATTAATATGTAACCACCTAACAATCTAATTTTAAAGAGTTTTTTAGATTATTTAAACATTTTTTATAACTCATAACACAACTCTAAACAAGAAGTACTGAGTTTTTTTTTTTTTTTTTTTGGGTCTAATGATAATGCGAGGACATAAGTTTATTTTATCTAACTTTCATGAAATGACATCGTCTTTCAATGCATTTTTATTTGTTACCTACCTTTTGGTTGGTGAGCATTTTCAATTTTTTTTGTTTTTACACAAAAAGATGTCTCAGCTTTCACGATGCTGGTGCCTGTATAGTACTATATGCCTGTATAGTACTATATGTAACGATGTAAAATTTAATTAAGATTTGTCAGGGTTCTGTATATATTTGGACTTGGAGGAAACGTGGTTTGCTGACAAAAGGTGTGTTATACCCATGATTTGCTGCTACGGGTCTTGCCCGCTTGACTATTGATAGCTCATTCCTACCTTTTGCGGTCCTAAAAATCATCGGTGAGGGGATGATAAAGAAAAATGCTATTCTGCTGTCTCAAATGTACCATTCGGTTTGACTGTTCGGTGATTTTCTTTTTTTTTTTTTTGGTACCGAATGATGAAAGAAGTGATTTTAAATATATTGATATATTTTTTTTAATTTTTTAAAAATATTTAAATATATTAAAAAAATATAAATAGAAAAAAAAAATTATTTTTGTAACTAGCGGTAACACCGAACGGTGCTACTCGAGCGACAGAGTAGCACTGCTCGGATGATAAAACGATGATTTTCATAGCATGAAACAATGTGTCGCTATCACAAGGCCAACAACCTGGTCGCAAAAAAATAATTTGTGTTAAGACAAATATAAATTATTAAATCTACATTTTCTTATTAGTTTAAATTTTAGGAACAAGTGGTGATGACTTCAAATGGTAAAATAGCATAGGTCCTAAATTCTAATCCTGATTCTAAGAGTTTACGCCTCACTTTTTCTCATCTCCTTAAATTTATAGGATGATGGGGCAAGCGATGATTTCACAACAACGATGACACACAAAAGATGGATAGTTAGGACAGGTTTGGGGGGTGAGATGAGAATTTTGTGTTTTGTTTTGAAGTTTAAAATATTATATTTTAATATTATTATTGTTTTGGAATTTGAAAAATGTGTATTGGGATTTGAAAAATTTGAATTGTTTATTATATTTTGTATGAAAATTTGAAAAATGTGTAATGATGAGATGAGATGAGAATTTTGTGTTTTGTTTTGTTACCAAACCTGCCCTTAGTGGTAACCTGAGCGCACTTTGAACAGATAATTTTACAAAAACAAACCACCAGCTACAAATGGATGATGGGATCAAAGGGAACAAGAAGGTGAACCCTCCTCCCCCATCTGTTAGGGATGATAATTAATTAAATCCTAGAGAAAGGTGGGTGAAGAAAAGAAAATGTGGTAAATATAGTCACGATCGAATGCATATGATACGTTGAGAAAAGGGTAAAGAAAATGAGGACGTACGTACGATCATCGGTCGGGATCGTTCGATCGATCGGATGACACAGCTACTCAGCTTTGGTAACGAATTGAATTCTCCACCAAACACACTTCAATATAATCAGAGTTTGCTCCCTTTCCATCTCATCTTGTTGACTCTGCACTTGCTCCTATCCTTTTCTTTATTAAATTAAATTGTATTTAACATCCACGATTTTACCTACCATTCTTCAATGCTAGCTGTGAATGTCATTATATAAGGTACAATTTACTCCATCTGAAACCGTTACTTGATCATAAAAAATTTCTTTTTTTTTTTAAAAAAAAAAAAATAGCAAATCTATATATAATATGTTAGACATGGTAGGATGGGAATCAAGTGGCAGACTTATTGGCTAGACGTGATAAAATGGGCGATAATAATTTTTTCACGAATTGTTTTCAGCTTTCTAAATGGACTAGAAGCTTGTATAGATTGGACAAAATGGGTACGGCTTATGTTAGACGTAATTTTTACATGAAAAATGATATTTGCAGTCGTGAGTACGCAAGTACCGTGCAATCGCTTTAAAAAAAGTGAATAAATATATGATCTACATGAAAAGAAATTACTTTTTTAATAGTAGACCTCACTCTTTTTCAAAGCGACTGCACAATATTTGCGCATTCCATGACTGTATGTAGTATTACTCTTTTTACATTGTATAGTTTTTTATTGAGTGAAATAGGTTTATTTCTTTGTTTGGGAGGATTGGTTTGTTTGTTCCGAATGTGTTCTTCTGTCATAAGTGAGCGGTAATAAAGTTTATGGAGGTATTGTCCTCATTTTGTATATATGATAGATATTTTTTATATTTTGAGTTTCGTATCGAGATTAATATTATACCTTCAAATGTATAAATGTGGTGCTTGAATATGTTCTAACTAAATATATTCCGTTCGAACGGTTTAGAAACCTTCCCGCCAGGATTTGCCACCAAATATTTTCTGTTCAAACACAACAAATTATCGTTCAAACGTTTTTGAACTTTCTCCGCCATAATAAAGTAATTATCCGCCAAATTTTACTGTTCGAACGTATTTTTTTATGTTCGAACGGGAAAAAAGTTTTTAGACAATTTATTTGTCACAGAAAATACTGTTCGAACTGTTATTTTGTCGTTCGAACGATTTTCTAAAGTCATCAATTTTTTGAGACGAAATTTAAATTTCGTCCCAAGAAATGACTTTTAGGGACGAAAAAAATTTCATCCCTAAATAATTTCGTCCCAAAATCTCAAATTTGTTGTAGTGCTCATCCGTAGGAATAATAAAATATTGTTTAAGTTATTATGCGCAAGAGTAATAATACACTTACGATTCTTAATCATATTTTAAATTAAAGGTATTTATATAAAATAATATTATTTTTATAAATTATTTTATAAAAATACCTCTCATTTAAAATAAGGTTATAAAAAAAGTTGTACCTATGTTATTTTTGTTTTGATTAGTTATTAAAATATATAATTAGGTTAAGTGTGTTATTAAATGATTGAAAGGAACTAGACAAGAAAAAATAAATTATTTCAACAATAGTCATTGAATGTTTGTGAGCTGACACATTAAAAGACTTTTTCAATCCATTGGTTTCAAAAGTTAGGAACATTAGGACCGGGAAAACCGCATTCAATAATTCCATACACACCATCTTACGTCCTCTCCACATAATAATAATAATATTAGAATTCAATTTTTTGAAGTAGGATGATGTCTCAATATGTAGCCCTATATACAACAGTAAAGTATATAAACGCTACATAATTTTTTTGAAAAAAAGTAGAATTTATTATTAAAAAATTAATTTTTTTCATGTAGATCTCATCCCATATTTTATTCACTTTTTTCAAAGCGATTATGCAGCGGTTGCATAATTTACGATTGTAAATATATTTTCTCTTTTCAAATACAATTTTGTTGGAATGCAAAGACATGATATGCTTAAATCATGGATTTACAAAGAGGCTGCATGTGTGAACAAACAAACAAACTTTACACAGTCAGTTTAAACAGTATTGATTACTTCCTCCTAATCGATCGATGTTAATTTAGTAAGCAGTTCTGCTGGCAGACCGTTTTAATTACTACCATGCATGTGGACAGAAAGCCACGTCAGAGTGTGTACATTTTTTTTTTTTTTTTTGGGTCATTTATACATTTTTTTACTTTAATATCTCCCATGAAAAGATACAAAGAAAAAACATACATGAAAATTAAAAGCCAAAGGAAAAAAAATGAAAGAAAGTGGAGGGATGTTGGTTCTCCCTCTCAATGCCCCATATATATGTTTTCCACTCCGTACGTGGAAGGAGCGATTGGATCAAGATCTCTTACAACTAATTTCTATTTTAATTATTATCTTTGAATTATTATATTAGAATAAGGTTAGACACTATATATAAATCTTACAACATTTATATATCTTTATATACCTACAAGTCTCAAAATTGTTGTGGCCTAATGTGATGAGTCGATTTTACTTCATAACAAAAACAAAAAAAAAAAAAAATTACGTTCTTATATACTATATCAAGTCATGACATACTGTTAGTTGATTTTTGTGAAATTATTTTATGGTTAAAGTATCTCTCAACATTTATTAATACTTAATTATTGGAGGATCTACAATATTTTTGTCTGTTTCTCAATCTAGGTCTTAACTAGAAATTAAAAATCTCGATCGGGCTAGAGCATAAGGTGGTCTTAACTTTTTTTGTTATTTTTTAAAGAGTTTTGCTACACATAAGTCGGTGTGTTGAGACTTATCTAGGTTTTATACACTCGAGCTAAAACATCAATAATTTTTTAACATGACTAATATAGAAGACTTCCAGATCAATGATGTCATAAGTGTATAAAAGATAAGGTTTCTGAATAGATTTTCTCTTTTTTTAAATGGGGATATTGACATGATTACAAAGATGTGTATGCAACAAGGATAGATATATATCGGGGAAGCATGATCTATTTGATAACAACTTATACTTTAGATACTATTATTTGATAAAACTAAAAAATGGGAAGCTTTTTTAGGAGCGTTAAATGCAATTCATTTATGATTATTCACTCTTTTACAAAAGATTTAGTGGTTGAGAAGTGCTATTGCCATAACAAAATTTAAAAAAAGTAAATAAATTAATTAAAATTAATTAACAAATTGACGTTGTATATGTTATACATTAGTTACTTTATAATAAAAAATAATTTTACAATTTGATATACCAGATCAAACTACATTAATTTATAAGTGTACTTTAATAAAATTATTTTGTGACTAAAGCATTTCTCTTACTGATTATTCAATTTTCATGTTTTACTTCCTAGGTTTTCTGTCTAAAATCCGTTTAAAAACTTAGGAAACATCTTACTAACAAGTAATACTTAACTCCTGATTTTGCATCCAACCCTTTTAGAGATGTCCACTTCAATATGGAATCTTTTTGATACAGATTATCTAAATTTTAGCTATATTTTAATTTTGATCAAGTTAATAAAGATGCTCTGATATATATAAGAAAAAAGTGGTTTTAGTATCTTTATTACATTTTGAAATTGGATTCTGTAGCCGTATTGAATTTTGTACAGGGAAGGACATTGTAGGTAGGGCTATGCATTAACTCAACAATAATGATCGAAATTAGCAGAACAAAAATAAAACAAAAAAGGTTGAAGTTCGTGTCGTTTTTGATAATTCTACTTTATGGTCCGTTTATTTAAGGCAATATCAGATGTTGAAGGGGACATCCCATGCTGGCCAGCTATCACACATTCACAAAACTTGCGCAACTGAAGTGAATGCAGTCCTTAAGAAACCAACTACCATACTCTGCCTTGGGACCCCCTTCATTTATACTCTCTTGCTCGTAATCCTATATTTATAAGCCCTAAGATTGCCTTCTTTTCTCTATATCTTCCAAGTTCTCTTTCTTCTCTTCAGTGCTTGCTTCAATGGTGCTTCCCAAGTTCATCACAGCACTTGTCTTTGTATTGACCCTTGCAAGAATCGAGCTCTCAACTTCCCAAGTTGTGAAGGGCAAGGTCTCTTGCCTTGACTGCAAGCACAAGGATGCCTTCTCGGGTTTGTTCTAATCTTTTGTTCTCTCCATCATGATTTGCATGCATAAAAAGATCCTAAAGGGAAAAAAAAAAACTTTTGCTGCCATGGCTTTAGCATCTTTAGCATTTAGTAATGCTGCATGTATAAAAAAACTATGACTTGCTGTGGTATATTAGATTGCATGCAAAGCTCTAGTACTCTCAAGTACATAACTTTTTACACTATTTGTGTGTTGTTACAGGCATTAAAATTCTTGTGAAGTGTGATAGAGTGAAAAAGTTGGCAATGGCAACCACAGAAGATGATGGCTCTTTTGAAGTGGAACTTCCTTCAGACACTTCAAAATCATCTCCTCCACTGAATTGCCATGCCAAGCTTTTCGCAGCTCCAACCCAGCTCTATGCCGCAAGGAAAAATGTGGTATCCAAAATCATCAAGACCAAGGAGCTTAACTCCTACACCATCTCCACTCCTCTCAGCTTTTCCACATCTTGCCCCTTCACATATGAGAAATGCAGGGCCATGAACAAGCTTGGTTCTTCAAAGAATATCAATCTGAATCTGCCACCAGAGTGGGGCTTAGCACCAGCTAGCCTTTATATTCCTTACTATCCCATCATTTCAGGCATACCTTGATCATCATCTGTATGTTGGCAGTGCATGATATCTAGCGTCTGATCTGGCTTATAATAATATAAATCATAGTGTGTTGCAGAAAATGCTAATATATTGTATCTGTATTATATGGTGTGAAGAGTGTAATAGCATCTAGCATTATCTTTTGTCTTTTTTTTTTTTTTTTTTTTTTTGAGTTTTCATCCTTTTTTGCTTCCCATAGACAACTTTTATCCTTGTAAGAAGTTGCCCTTATGTTAGTATGCAAGTTATTTGTATTAAAAGAAGACATATTATATATGCTATTTCTTTGTCCATTACTACAGTGTGGAGTTTGGAATGTTTTCTTCTTTCTCTTCAATTAATATGAGTAATGCTACATGCACTCATAGAATGCGTAAGCGTCGTGCAATTATTTTAAAAAAGAGTAGATTTATTATTAAAATATTATTATTATTTTATGTTAATTTTATATTTATTTTTTTTTTTAAATGATTATTTATAAACTCACGACTGCATGTACCTAAGGGAAAACAAAGGCCAGTGCCAAGTGCCATAATGGCACTAGAAATCACACATTTGTGAGACGGCAATGGGTCTGTGGTCGATTTAATATTGTAATTAATTGGAGAGAGAGAGAGAGAGAGAGAGAGAGAGAGAGAGATCTCAGGTCACAGTCACACAATGAAAGCTCTTTAACGCAACAGCAACATGTTTGCACACTGACTAACATTCATTCTTGCAACGAAGAAGATGGAAAGGTAGTTGAAGGATTCTAATTCTCAGCACATGAACCAGCCAACCTTTCTTGTTTCTCCCTTCAGAAAGGAAGAGGGAACTTTAGACGTGTATTTTACCTTTATGTACAGAGTTATGTAGTTGCAACAGTTTAAATGAGTAATTTCTCAACAAAGGTCATATTTCTCAAATTACTTTGGGAATAATCCATGGAATTCATTTTGAGTCTCCCGTAGCCACATCCATCGATCGTCCTAGAATATTGAGTTGATCATCGAGCCCAATCGAGTCCACAAACTCCGAAAAGTACATGATGGATCTGAGAGCGTCCTCCAACAATCAAGTCACTACACACCTAAGATTGATCAGGTGCATTTTGTAATGAACTCAGTAGGAAATTTTTCTAGAAGTGAATACTGGAATGAAATGTATGTAAAATGGTATTAAGATAAACCGAGTATTTTTTAGGAATACTCAACCTCCATGAAAACAAAAAGCACAAAGCAATATTCTTCAAGATTACAAATAAGGATCCACTTTCCTCTACATATATTGAAAATTCGGCCGCAGCTAATTAGGGTCATGGGCCGATTCGGGCCCATTGGCTACTAAACAACTTAAACAACCCAAAGTAAAAGGTAACAACTAAGTTGGACACCAAGTCCATCCCACTTTAATGTGATTCATAACAAATTCTTTCTCTTTAAAGAACCTTGTCCTCAAGGTTCCAGTTAGCATTTCCGCTTTTGCTACTATTCAAATTTGTCAAAATCCAACATCGTGGAGCAAAAACTCGTCTGCATAGCTGGCTAGAAACTCCAGTATTTTGCCAACAAGATATACACCATTAAACTTCTGCCATCTATCAGTCACAATTGCATACTTGCCTTCCTTCCCTCTACAGCTAAGGTCCAAGGCAAGCCTTTGCCTTCCACAACATGAGCAAGGTCTTTAAGCCCTTCAAGATCCCTTTGTCCATTTCTAAACACGTATCATGTGACAATGACATGGCAATCTCCTCCGTGTAACTCAAAAGGATTTTCAGAATTGATCCCACCTCCAACTTGCAAACTGCCAGGATAAGCACGCAATGCTTCAAAGACTGCACTTTTACTCAAAGGATCTACTCCAAGCATGATGACATTGTATGGTGCGAGCTCAAGTCACGTGTTGAGATTGTATGGAGGCTTTGAACCATCGTGATAGGTCGAAGGGCTATAGGTACCAAGAAGATTTCTATAGAGAATTCATCCAAGCTTGTTGTAATCATTGATGAGCAATACAAATTGGTTGTTAGATAATGCACGAGACCCAATTTAGCTAGAAAAAAGACCATATTCTCCATCTCTTGATCAGGGGCAATAGAAACTTTAATATAATGAACCAAAAAAATGTACGGAGTAGGAACTGTCAAATGCCACTCCAATTTCTCCAAAATTGATTTCTCCATGACAAGTATCTGATTACTTGTACAAGCATAGTCTGATATGCAAACCAAGTTATAAGCCTGTAGACAATAACTTTCTTCATACTTGCAATCTAAGAAAATAGAACTTATGCTGACTAACCTCGATACCACCTTCATGGATAGGCATCCATCGATTAAATTTCTGGTGAGATAGAGGATTTCAGGCATGAGTTCAATTCTTCTATGAACCTCAATCAGCCAATCAATGAGAATAGCCCACATCTTGACATTGATTTCAGGTTGTGGATCCATGTAATTGTGCACTCGACTGTCATCTTCTATGAGTTTGTAAAACTTGTAGATGCCATCTACATATTCGATTGCCATCCAAAAAATAGCATTAAAGCCAACAGATCAAATCTCATTCTAGCTACATAACCCATCATAGCACAGTGAAGCATAAAAAATGCCTTCGCCCCCATTTCTTCTTCCTTTCCTCTGTCAAAGGGCCACAATATTTGTTCCTCTATCAATTTCCAAAGTTGTAGCAACTTCATCCCATAGCACCCAAAAACACCCTCAAGTGGCAATATATCAAACAGATAAGGTGCAAAAAATTTCTTACTCTTAAATTTTCAACACTCTCCATCATGCGGGCTTTTTATCACTCTTCATCAAACCAAATGCTAGGGTACATTCATCTCTTCTAGAATTGCCTACAAGGCAAGCATGTTGTTTGTCAAGGGCAATGTCCTCAAGATTAGTTGCCTGCATTGCAACATTTTCAATCTCCTCTCCAACACCCATAAATAAATCAACTAGGTAATCTCTCCCTCTATCAAAGGGTTCAAAAACCACTTTAAGTGGCAATATATCAAACTGATAGTGAACAAGGAGTTTTTTACCCATCCCCAAATATAAATCTCGCTAAGGAATTTTTTTGAACAAGTTGATTGCAAGACTTGTATGACCATGGATCATTGCATTTTCACGCCGCTCAAGAAGGTTCTGGAGTTGTGGATAGACAATGCAAGAGACGACCCGTAAGGAAGGGAGGAAGAAGTCATTTGTGCGATGAAATGAAGGAAAAGAAAATCGGAGGAGGAAATTGAGTTTAGAAATTAATTTTGGATTTGGATTAATAAGAATAGATGGAGTCATTTCTGTGGAAGTAACTTTCGTGGGCACTGTCACTATTTCCTCCCCTTCTACTGCATCTTCTTCTCCCTCCTCCACAGCTTGGTCTTCCCAGACCAAGAAGGATTCCTGTATTTGGTGTTGGAGAACCTTGTGATCTTCCTGCCATCGGTCCATTAATTATGTAATGTGCAGCATTTTATCAAGATTTTTTTCCATCAACGATAGCAAATTTGCATACTGTTTGTTGAAGTTTACCCCGTCCATTGAAAAACCGGTGGCTCTAGACACCAATTGTAATGAACTCAATAGGAAGTTTCTCTAGAAGTGAACACTAGAATGGATGGTAGTGAAATGTATGTAAAAGGGTATTAAGATAAACTGAGTATTTTCAATGAATACTCAACCTCCATGAAAACAGAAAGCACAAAGCAATATTCTTCCAGATTACAAACAAGGATCCTCTTTCCTCTACATATACTGAAAATTCAGTAGCAGCTAACTAGGGCCATGGGCCGATTCTAACTAACATTAAATGGGTCCATGGGCCACTAAACAACTTAAACAACCCAATTAAAGTAAAAAGTAACAACTAAGTTGGACACCAAGCCCAGCCCACTTTAATGTGATTCATAACGCATTTCGTGTGATCCAAAATGATTAGCAAAGATCTCATGAAGAAGAATGATCACCTTATGATTTTTCTAACTATTTTATAATTTCATAGGTCTGTTGAGCGGAGGGCACCTGCCCACTTGAAGGAGATGCCGACATCAACTCAGACCCTTTCTCAGCCTCTCTCTCAACTTTCTCACTTGCCATTGCCGCAACACACCGTCGCCAAAACCCTTTTTCTCACCATCTTTGAAACCTGCTTGTTTTTTTTTTTTTTTTTGGAAGATGGGATTGTTTCAAAGGAGGATGTGGTTGAGTTTTGGAAGTTGTGAAGTTTTGGGTGTTTGAAGTTTGATTTTGAAAAAAATTAGGATTTAAATCCAAAACTTTAAATTAGTTTAGGGGTTTGGATTGAGCCCATAGATGATTTTTGGGTGTCAAACCCAAGACCCTAAATAATTTAGGGGTTCAATCTAAACCCCAAACTCACTCCTAACTAATTGGGTTAGGGTTAGGGTTGGATCCTAAATTAGTTTAGGGTTTCAATCTAGATTGAAACCCTAATTTATGTTAGAGTTTTGGATTGAAACCCTAAATTAGGTTAGAGGTTCATTATAAAACCCCTAACCTAATTTATTTTAGGGTTTCAAAATTGAAACTCGATACTATTTTGGGACTTCACTTTGGGGTTTCAAAGCAGTTTGTACGATTTTTGTATGATTTTGATTTTTGGGTGAGTTTTGCATCATGCCAGGTGTTTTATTGTTTGTCAAATTTATGAATACTGGTGATTATGCATCAAGTCTGAATACTAGCATTAGTGCTGCCTCCCCTATACCTATAAGATAAAACTCAACCTTCTTCATATTAGAGACGACTGAGCAACATAAAAATACATTTGATGCAATGGGTAAGGAGGATATGCAATACGTCCACCACTTTGATAAGGATGAAGGGAGATCGGGGTAGCACAACAATTTTGTAGAATTTTTTAGAATTTTTTATAAGATGACACGCACCATTTCTGGGTCTTTATATTTAACATCCAATGAATACTAACAAACAATTTTAAGGGTGAAAGAGCAATTAGATGAAATGAGTGAAACTATTGATCATACTATACGGATTATGGCATTGAGCATGAGGCTCAGGTATGGAAAACATTGGGGAGATTTGAGAAAGATCAACATTTTGCTATATATGGCTATTGTTCTTGACTCATGATAAAAAACATTGATGGAATTGTATATGACTTTGAAAGTACTAGCGGGAAGGTGTGGGCGGACCAACTTGTGCTAAGGGTTAAAAACACACCCTCAATAGGTTGTATGATGAGTTCGTCACATTCAAAGGGATAGAGGTTCCATCATTTGCCGCATCACCTCCTCCCAAAACCGATAAGCCAAAAAAGCTTAAGTGGAGTATGAGGTTTGGCTATATACACAACTTTGAAAGAATTTACACGGCTAACCGGACTTGGAAAGATACTTGTTGGAGGGTTAATTTGATATCTTAGCTTGGTGGAAGGTAAATGCTATTAAGTATCACGTCTTTTGAGAGATAGCCTGCATTATTTTAGTCATTGATATTTGTACAATAGCCTCAAAGTCCACATTTAGCATCAAGGGATGCATATTGGAATCGTTTCGAAGTTCATTGTCTCCTAACACTGTGAAGGCTTTGATTTGTATTCAAAATTGAATAAAAAATAAGCCAATTCAGGTTCATAAGATGGTAGACTTTGTGGAGTGCTATGAGGAGCAGGATGTTGATCACTCTGGAAGCAATAATCACTCTAAATTCATTACTTTGATTTTTCTTATAATAGATTGCCTTTAATTTATTTGACAAACTTAATTTGAAATTCAATTATTGTAAGGACAACTTCGGAAAAAGATTCTCTATATCAATCTAGTGGATAATTCCTTCTTGTGAAAACCCGTTGACTTCGATTTACAGAAGGTTCTTCCATAAAAAAGGTAATTGTGAATGATCCTTTGCAACGTTGTTGTGAATGAATTGGGTAATTTGGCATTGCCTTATCAAGAATGGGCATTTTTGCCTTGAATCTAGTATCACTAGTTACCCCAATTTTATATTTTACACTTAATGTGTCAATTGTTCAGAGTATAAAAAGTTCTCAATTATTGTTTGGGTTGGATCGTTGGATGACTCATTTGGTTTTTCTAGAGAGGTATATTTTGATGATATCTGATTAATTGATAAGTGTAAATGATTTATGAGATCACATATTATTTAAAAGAGAAAAGTTTTAGCTCTTTATAATGATTCTAATAAGGCTTCAATTTATCATTAACAAGTTATTTTAGAATATAGCTGCCCAGATCATGTGGCTCGCACATTTCATTTCCTTGGAGTGTTACACTTTTGAACACGAGACATCTTAAACCAGGCTCCATTTACCAGCTCGTTCGCCTCACAAATACCCATAGCTTTGAGAGGGATTATGGATAAAATGGGTTCGCTTTCTAATAAGTGTTTAAAATCCTTTCAATTCTCAAACAAGCAAGAAGCCTCCTCGGATTGAAACACTTCCTCTTCTATGTTGTCGGCCGATAGCATGTATCAACATTGATCTACAGGCCAAGATGCTTCCTTCCTAAATTAATCTATACTATAAATGTCGTCATGGATCTTTTTCTCACACACCACATATCACTACCAACTTGAATTGTAGATTTTGAATATAAAATGCATGGGTTCAACACTTCCAAATTGAATTGTACATGTAAATCTTCTCTATATTTTCTCAATTTAAAGACATAATCAATAAGGATGGGGCCTTTTAACTAGTGTCGTGAGATGAGAAATTGAAAATATTTTATGATGCATGCTAAAGTGTGAAAAAGTGTGAACATTAATTGTGCTCATGTTCATGTGTTTAGGTCTTGTGTAGTTAAGTTAGGTTTAGTAGCACTTATGCTATTTTATGTGCAAAAATGCTATCTGTAAGCCCAAATATCCTATCGACGTCGAGGAATAAATAGTCACACGTCAATCAATTAAGAGATGCAGAGTACTAGCAATAGCTTATTCATCTTTATCTTCATCTTCATATTTGCATAATATGTTTTTAAATTCATTTACATTGCCTTATGCATCTCTAAATTTTTACATAGCTATGAATAAGAAGTATTATTCAGTTTCCAAACATTATTTTTAATGTTTTTTCTCTCTCATATCCATTAAAATCAATTTTGTGAAATTTGTATTAAGATGATTTTGATATATAAAATTTGTATTAAGTTTATGATACAAAGTTTTTTTTAGTACATATTAATATTTATTGATAAAATTGGTCATTTTGATATATGAAATTGGTAATATTTATATATATGGAATTTGTATTTTTGAGCACATGATGCTAATTGCAAAATATATAAATAATAATAATTTTAAGAAAAAAATTAAAACTAATAATATTTTTTTATTATTTAGTTAAAAAATAAATAATCTAATGTGAGAGCTTTTCTTGATATGCAAATATGCATATAGAGAAACTAATGCTAATGCTCAAAGGAAGGCCCCCCCACCTGGAAGAAAATCCTCATATCACTGCAATTAATTTTTTAGCTCTTTTATGTATAAGCGGATTTGCGAACCAATCTGTGCACTAATATTGACGTGGATTATTTTGTCAGATGTTAATTAAAAAACAAAAAGACCATTTCATTAAAGTCTACGTTTTCATCTCAACATTGGTGCACAAATCCGCTTACAACCAGATTTTTACTTTGTGTGAACTCAAGTTGATCAACACACTTGTTTGAGTTATTTTTAATCAACTTGAGCCAAGTCAACTTGTTTTTCAAATTCTTTTTTGTATTTGTTTATAAATTATTTATTTTTTTTAATGAAACTGAATGATTACAAATAATTATTAAATTTAATGAAATCTTTACATCTGATATATAGGCCCTATATTAAATAATATGATTATAAAAATTTTATGAATGAATAAAAACTGGGAAATTAAAAAAAAAATTCTTTACACCTTTCTAGATTTCGAGTTAAATAAAAATAACAAAAGTTGTATGTAGATTTAAAAAAATAGAAAAATTAATAATGCATAACTACGAATCATAGAATAATTATTAACATTTATATAACATATCCATTACAACATGTAACTAGTCGATATTTATAATGCCTAATAACCATATATATGTTATATATCTACATAAGTTACTTATTAGTGTGTGTATTTCAAATGAAAATTGTTTTATTCATTGTGACGCCCCCAATTTTCGCTTGGGAGACTTAAAATATCGGGATATATAACACAAGGTTACATACCCCCAAATATGATAGTTAGTATGCAATACATCCTATAAGTCTAACTAGCAGAATGCGACATTCGCAGTGGATTAAGGGTAAAAATATAACTTATGCCAAAATAACTAAAAACATCTTAATGCATTAATAACCATCATAGGTTCAAGACCATGAGCTAAACATAAAAGTCTCCAAAGTGAAATCAACCGCTTCATGCGTTCTAGAACATGAAGGACTAGTGCTATGAACATAAGGATGAGATCCAGTCTTTTCTCGAGGTCTGGCTCCTCCTCAATCAGTTAGATCCAGCGCTCCATCTAACCCGTTTTCCTCGAATTTTGACACAACTTCTATCATTCCGAGTGGAATGATAGTGGGTCCACAAGGGGTGAGATTTACTTAAAATCTTAGTGAGTTAAACAACTAACGTGCACAAAAATAAATTAAGCATAAAGAATGATAAATATGAAATGGAGAAAATCAGTGTGTATGTCTCCCATTCAGAATCCTTAACATTTTCATAAAAACGGAGATGCATATTTCCTTTCAGAGAACATTTTTCACTTCCACCATTGAAAACATAATTTCATCATAACATTTCATCATTATTAGCAAGTCATATTTAATCGTAACATCATAACGTGTGGTATCATCACAGTTCCTCATATGCACTGTGAGTACATGTCAGTGACTGTAGTACAACTCACGTTGAAACAACGTTGTCTACAAATTCATTCTCAATGCATTGATAATATAACATATCATCATAACATGTACACCCACCAGCTTTAGGTGTCATAATATTTGATTTCGCTTCGGCGTTTTTTAAAAGGACTCATTCGAAGTCTGTTGACTATTCTTTATCAAATCAGGGGTTATCACTCAATTCTTAAACACTCCAGAGTGGACAGAGGAACTCTACTAGGATAATTTTCCATCTTAGCCTTTGG
The DNA here is from genome assembly GCF_001411555.2 of Juglans regia. Lineage (NCBI taxonomy): Eukaryota > Viridiplantae > Streptophyta > Magnoliopsida > Fagales > Juglandaceae > Juglans > Juglans regia. The sequence goes on along the minus strand of NC_049905.1, from coordinate 16,828,315 downwards.
GGTCGTGACAAAAATTATTTTTCACGCTATGTTGAAAAATGTATTTCATGACATGTGCATGTGTAGCAAGCTTTCATATGAAACTGACATTTATAAATGCAATATATTCAAAAATTGTGAAAAATGTCACATGTCATATAAGTATGCACTCAATGTATCATATAACATGATCTTTTATGCTCAAAATGAAATTTATAACATGAATGAAGCATTTATCAATAAATCATAAATAACTTATCAAAGTGTAAGTTAGAGGTTAACTTACAAACTTCTTGAGTTTGAGAATTTGTAGCGTCTGAAATCAATTTCATACTAAATTAAGATTTATACTACTATGGAAGAGTTTCATAATCAAAAGTTTCAAAAATAGGTATTTACAAAAATGCCCCTAAACTTTCAAAAATTGCCACTAAGGCACTAAGTTTTCACAATTTGCAAATAAATCTCAAATTTAACTAACTAAATTTCATAGACCTCATATTTTTGATATTCTAAAATATCTATACTCTTAGAGTTGTAAAATTCAAAGTGGAACTAGCTCAACACTCTCAACCCATGACATGCACTCTAGTTAATGCCTTGGTGTGTTTTCAACTATTAATCCCTACGAATGCATGCATATAAAATTCTCTTTAGTCATAAACAATCACTATAGTCCCTAATAATATGATAAAGGCTAATTCTTTGATGATCAAGTTTATCCCAACACTTAATCAAGGCTAAAGAATCTTAATCTTTATTAATCCTTCATTAATCAAGCTTAGTGTTCCTAGTGTAAATCACAAATGCATGCTTTCAAAATTCACTCAAAATATGTATTTTCGTTCTTATCCCAATTAGAAGGTTACTAAATACTTAATTATCAAGCCTACGTGGAATAAATCAAATTTCATGCCTTAATCACAAACTTACTTAAAACCCATACATATTTTGATGATCAAAACAAGATAGAATAAAAACTTATCATGGGATGCTTCTAATAAAAAATAAACATTCCATGATCATTGTAAGACATTAATAGATCATATAAGAGTATGCTAAGACATGTCATAACTAAAATCTCCATTTAAAACATCCTTAATGAATCCGGTTTTGAATCAAGCATGGTAACATTTTCTAAGTTCATCCAAAAATCACTTTAACAATTAGAATCACAACTTGACATGTAAACTACGATTTAGGGCAAGAATACTTACAAATTTCGTAGCCCACTCAAGCTCCTAGCACAAGAACTCACAAGAACTTCCAAGAACACTCAAACTCACTTACCTTTTCGGTTTCTCTTGAAAAAGGGGGAAGATGGCTCTTTATGCTCAAGGGGGAGCTGGAGATGAAGTGTGGAGGAAATAAGGGGTTGAATGGGCCTTTTATAGGTGGCCAAATGGGTGAAGATGTTGACCTAAGTCCATGGTGATTGGAGAAGATGGGTGGTGGTTGGAGGAGCTGAATTTTCAGATTGCAATCAATCACCATGTGTCACTTGTGCAGAATGAAATAGTACCCTAAATCACCATAATTTCATCACTACAGGTGCTACATTGAACCTAAGGGTGCTATTCAAATTGTGGTGCAGAAGAAATAGAAGAAAAATAGACAAAAACCAACCATGGGGCTGACAGGTTCACATTGGTTTTCTTTGGGCAGATTTGTTCATTGTCTTGACTCATCTTCTTGAATCATCATCATGGTTGATTTATGCAAGTGCAAGGTCACTTCTTGAAGGCTTTTTCAAGTGGTAGAAGGTGGAGGGTTGGCTGCCAAGTGATCATGGAAGTGCAGCTCAAAGAAGATGATGAAATGGAGGGTGGTTGCTGAAATAGAGTAGTGCACAAAAGCCATTCGATTTTGGTGCCTTCTTTGGGTGGAAAAACCTAGTCAAATGCTCATGATAACTAGTGGTGTTGGAGGTGATGTGGGGGTGGTGGCTTAACCATGGCAAATGGGTTGTTGAAACCCAACCAATTCGATTTCTATCCAACTAGCTTCCTAGGTGCAATTGGTTTTGGCTATTTAGTTTGGTTTTTTAAACCAATTTTGTCCAAGACTTGGTTTGGGTTAAAATGGATCATATGAGGTGTCAAGGGACCATAGTGCCCTGTAAAAAATGGCACAAAAAGATTGGGTTTAAAGGCAAAATAATTTATGCACACATGTGTGCCGATTAGTGTAGTTTAGGGTTTGTTACGTCATTTCTTCTAATGGCATGTGTGGAGGTTTATCTAGGGTCCTAATATGATCTAAGAATGATGTGATTGAATAATGAAACAAGAAATATTCAGATAAAAAAGGTTAAAAATATTAAGAAAGAAAATTAAGGTCTAAAACATAGTTTAAAGATCACTAATCATTGACAAGTTGATTAATAGTCTTAACCCAATTTCAAAAATTAATTTGGGTACTTAGAGTATGATATGGGTTTGAAGAGACCTATGATATGGTGCATTGGGCTTTCAAATTGAAGAGTAAAATAGAACAAAACAAGACTTTGGGCCTTGTTGGCTTAAAAGAGTTATAAGTGTGGGTTAATGATTCAAGGGTTTTTTAGTTTGAGTAAATTGAAGCCTTGTTTTCAGATTTTGAGATATTAAAAGAGACCTCAATATCCACTAAGATAGGCTTGGAAGGCTTACTTTGACATAATTGGACCATGAGTCAAACCTATACCTTGCTTGGCCCAAAACGCCTTATGCTTACTAAGTTGGGCCTAATATCTTAGATCTAAATAGTTAGGCCCATAGTATTGTATCCAATAAGTGAGGCCTAAATTCTTATGTCTTCCAAGTTGGGCCTAAGGTCTTCACTCTTACTAAGTTAGGCCTAATAGCCTTATGTCCTTTTTATTGGGCCTTTTTCCAGTGTCCTCCAAGAAAGGCTTAAAGCTTAATATTTTTCAAGTTGGGTCTAAGGTTTTTAACATCTTAACCTTAGCTCATCACATCCTTAGTGCATTAGGGCCCTAAAATCTTATTGCCTCTCCTAAGCCTTTATCCCAAAAAGTTTGGGTTATTCGTAAACCACTCTATGGGCCTTCTCCAAATCCATCAAATATTTAACCCAAATTACTTAGCCCATTAAGATAGCAACCATCCAATATGCCAAGTGTCATTCCCTTATGGGCCTCTTGGCTTCTTATCCTCAAAATTAATAAAGTACTAAAAATTCTCCAAAATAATATTACTAACCAATCAAGCTCCAAAAATTTCATTTTTCCTCAAAAATCAATATTGCACTAGAATCTTCTAATAATTCTTCTAAACCCAAAGTATAAGGTCATCTTGCCAACCTAACTATACAAAAATTGTTCTTATTCTCAAATAATCCAACTCCGAATTAACTAGGATTAAGGCTACTAAGGTCAAGGCCTAAAGAGCTTTTTAGGCAGTGTTTTACATTCATCAAGTCTTTTAGAGCAAGGAAAGAATACATGAAGGACAATCCTCCATATCAACAATTACCTCAGGAACATATAAGACATTTTGTGCCAAAGAATGAGCCACATTATTAATCTCTCCTCACATGATAAGCAGACCACTTGCCATAATTTCTAAGCTTATCCTTAATGTCACTAATAATCATACCAACACTGGTTTAGGACTCCTCAGCATTTGTGATTGCTTGAATGATTTGTAGAGAATCACCCTCTAGTATGATATATTTTAGGCCCAAATCCAGACCAATAAAAGTAGCTTGAAGTGCACCAATTTCTTCTACAAGTAGAGGATCAGGGAATGGGGGTCAGTTCATCGTCATTGTGGCTATAACTTTACCTTCACAATCTTGAACTATGATACCAACACCAATTTTGCAGTGATTCCTATCAACAACAGCATCCCAGTTTATCTTAAAATTATTTTACAGAGAAGGATCCTATTTTGTGCCATGTAACTAGAAGTGTTTGACTTGCTAGATCTTTGTGAATATATAACCTACAACTCCTGCAAAATTTCTTTTGATTGCTTCACCACTGCATTTGGATGATTGAACTCTGCTTAGAAAACAAATCCATTCATTCTCTACCAAACTGTTATTGCAACCACTACCATCTCCTCTGGCTCTTCCTTCTCAAATGCAGTACACATCGCTTCTATTAGTTCCATAAAAGTCTTCTTACATAAATAACTTTTTTGAATTTTTTTGAAACATTGGCCCCAAATATCTTCTCCTGCAGTACATTTCCATAATGCATGAACCACTGGTTCTTCTACCTCTAATCAAATTTGACAGTTTGGACTATCCACAACCTTCTTTTTAAACAGATTCAAATTTGTGAAAAGTGTTTCTAGAGATGTTCTCCTCAAGAAAATTTTATTAGCTAGGGAGATTTTCAATTTCCAAATATCTGACCAAACTTGCCTTCGATTACTACTACATGAGGTCTGTCCCTTAGACTGTTCTTGCAATTCTTTATGCAAATGATATGCACTCCTTATTGTCAACTGGCAATTAGAATCATTGTCAACTGACAATTAGAAGATCATTTCCAAATTAACTTATATGGACTATTGGAGCAACTTATTGGTATCTTTGTAATAATTTCAACTTTTTCACTTGAGAAATTCCTTCAATAATAGATGTTTTCCGGTGCTTAATATCAGAATTAATAAGTTCTTTCAATTTTGCATTTTCATCTAAGACCTTTACTGCACTTTAGATTCTAAAAGTAGTGGGTTTTGGAATCCACTTGTCTCTCCAAAATCCAAATATGAATGTCTTTATCTAGTATGTTACTACAAGAAATAAGGCTGTTTACGACAATTTTATTTAGATTTTGTGACGATTTAATAGGCAAACCAAATGAGTATTTACAGCGTTTTATTTGGATTTTGTAACGAAACAAAATCGCCGAAAAAAGTAACTATTTATAGTGATTTTTATAGTTCGCCGATTTAACTTATAAGTGAGTAAACAATTGCGACGAACATTCGGTGAACTAAAAATCGCTAGAAAAGATTATTTCCGACGATTCTTGGCGTTGGAAGATACAACATTTCTTGTAGGTATTATAATTCCTACACATACTAAACCACCAAGTCCCCCACCTACTTACTATTATGTATATTATAAAATAGGTATTATAATTTAATCACCTAAGTACGTACTTAACTAACTAACTAACGTGAAACTATTTTAAAAAAAATTAACGTGTAACTATGGATTATATTCAATAAATAGGTATAAATGACTAGACATAAGCAACTTGATTATTATATTTATATTATTAAATTTCATATGTATATAGCTATATATAGGAATAACTAATGGGAGGCCAATTATTAGTCTTTGATTGGCTGACATCGGATGCCACGTGTCAATCTTATCATTCATTTCAAATAAAAAAATTAATAAAAATGCTTAATTACAAATTTTTAAAATTAAAATACCAATTTTATGAAATAAAAAAAAATTAAGACATTAAAAATTAAAAAATTAAAATGTTAATCTTACAACTAACTCTATTTTTTAATTATTATAAATATTTTTAAAAAAATAAAAAATTTCACAATATCATTAAAAAATATTTTTTTAATTATTAAATAAAAGAAAGTAATGCTAGATATAAATTTCAAATAGATAAGTCTTATACAAGTCTTTTATAAAATAATAAGTCTTACTAATAAAAAATAATTTTTTTTTATTTTTTTAAAATGAGATTATTTTTTTATAAAAATTTATATAAAATTTATCTATTTAAAACATGTAAACAAAAAATCATTCGAAACACAGATTCGAGATCCAAATTCCGAACTAAAAGCATTTCTCTTGTGATGAGTCTTGGTTCATCACCTGTCCCCTGGTCCACTTCATAAACTGCCGACGTTAAGTTTATGATATTGCTTGCCAGATGGCAGAGTTACCCCACAAAACGACGGACTTGGCAACGACGCGGATACGAAGTGGTAAACCCAACCCAAAACGCAAAGACTTTCCGCGTGCAGTGGACTTGGAGTTACTTGAGGGCATCCAGCCTTATCATACCAAATAACATGGATTCCGAATCCCACTAATCTTTCTCCAAACAAACTTTTTAAAGTTTTCTTTTCCAGGACTGGGTCTTGATGTTTGATGGCCTGAAAAAATATATACATAGTACATACATGCATAAAAAGGAAAAGATAGATTCCTAGTACGCGTGGCATCCAAGTGTTCCACAATATTTGTTTTATTTTATTTTTTTAGAAAATAAATAGTGAAAAAAATTCCACTTTTCATTTTCAAACCAAAATCTTTTTTTCTTTTTGCATATTAAACTCGTAAAACTTCCTATTTGCATCTAAACAATCATTCTTTATTACCTCATTTTAAGGTTCACTATTAAATGAGGTATATATTAAAAATAGATAAATAATTTAACCACAAAAAAATTTAATAAGAATAGACTCACAAACTGATTTGATTTAATGTAGTATGTCAGATTGTAAAATTATTTTTAACTCATAAGTTGCACTTGATATGATACATTGGATATTTTTTTTTTAGAAGATGACGGTACTTCAATTTTATTGGTAGCCCTCATTTATGACGAAGAAGAACTGTGGTTACAACAAAAAACCTAGAGATTTACAGTTATTCAATAAAGACTAAAGTCCATGCCTCAAAAATCATAGACACGAAACCAAAATTGAAAGATGTCAAAAATAACATAAAATAGATATAACGTATTATATGAAATCATGTAAGTTTGTAGATTTATTTCTGCGAGATCTTTTTGTGACTGTAGCACTTCTCTTATAAAGTGAGAAATTATTTAGCCACATGAAGTCAGTACGTCAATTTTTTACTTTATTTTTATGAAATCTCTTTGTAACTATAGCATTTCTCTTAAATATATATATATATATATATATATATATATTTATGTATATAGATATTTTAATGTGCAAATGAATACTTTTGGTAATTTGTGGGTGAAAAGTTTATTAACAAATTTATAACTTATTTATATCTTTCAATTTGTAGCATCGACCAAGTCCTAATTAATACTAAAATTGTGACACGTGATTAATTGATATAAGTCCATCTTAGGGATGAAAAATATAGATAATTTTAGTCTAATATTTTGATAATTGAGAATAAAATAGTTCAAAAATGGTTTGTAGATGAGAAGAATAATTTAATAATTTCTCCATAATTAATTGTAAGATGTGCACCTTTGTCCTTTCTTATCTTTGGTCTCTTTCAATCTCATTATCAAAACCCTTCCATCTTTTTTGGCAATGAATGTTCATCCTCGTGTCACGTAGGGTACGTATAAGGACTTCTTCAAACTTTAGCAGTAGCAGCGGGTCATATTCATATAACATGAGCCTAAATTCATTCACGTTGACTTATGTATCTCTAAATATTTAACTAATTACGAACAAAATTTAGATAAATTTAGAGATCAATTATTCACTCTCCAAAACATATTTTATTCATTTTTTCTCACTCCTCCCTTTCTTGAGAAATTTGTATTATATTGTAATGATGTTAGAGAAATTTGTATTTTAATGATTTTGGAGAAATTTGTATTGCAATGAATTTGTATTGTATTTGTATTATAATGAATTTGTAGTGTAATGTATTTGTATTGTATTGTATTTTCATGTTAATATGTGCTGTTTATGAGCACACGAGATTCATTTTTTATGTATATAAATTTAATTTTTTTTTCTTTACAAGAATTTGATATATTTTATTATATATGAAATTACTAAATTTGGATGCATGAAATTGTATTAATATATGTACAGATGCTATGAAATTGTATTAAGGTAAAAAATTAATAATAATAAAATAATAATATTTTATTATTATTTTGTCTCAAATATGTATAAATCAATGTTGGAGTTTTGCTTAAATGGTAAAGTGAATATACAAAAGAGATGATTTTACATATGTATATGCATAGACCGATGCTAATACTAAAATAATATTCGTAAATATACATTCCATTTCTGCCTTTTTCTTTATATTTATTAATATGACTAAAATATTTGAGAACCTCACCAAGGAAATCTGCTGAGGAGAGGTTTATATGCTAGATTTAAGTGTTTTAAATGCCTGTTTTTCTTTCAAAATTAAAATTTAAAATTTTGAAAATTTTAAAAATCTCTCATCTTATTATTATAATTTTTTAAATTTTTACATAAAATAAAATAAATAATTCAACTTTTTTAAATTTTAAAATAAAAATAATATTAAAATATATATTTTAATAATATTTTATTTAATTTTTTAATTTTAATCTTAACTAATCTCATCTTATCTCTAAAAATAAACGAAATTCTAGAATCATCCTTTTCAAATTCTCATTCAAACTCAATGACATCAAGTCGAAGAGAGATGATGTCAGTCATACAATATTTATTATTATTTATATAAATTTTTTGGATAATATTTTCTTTTTGACTTGGCTCAAAGAAAATGTAGTTTAAGAAAAAAACAAAAAATGAGAAAAATAAGGCAAGCAAATTGTATATATATGTTGAACTTCTTCTACTTAAAAAGTCTCAAGTGTGTGTCTATATAATATATATATATATATAATATATATATATATATATATATATATATATAATTTGGACCAAAGGAAGTAAAGATAAGTCTTGGTTTACATGGTCAGAGGGCTGGCTTAATTTCCTCTAGATTTTTCATCGAATAATCAGCATGCATTAGGGAAAGAATGCAATGTCATGCATCTAGAAATTATAGAACACTACAAAAAAAATTGTTTATTTATGGTCAGTTAATTCTAACGAAATGACTATTTACAGTTAAAATGAGTCTGTTTTAATCACAAATAATTTTTTTGCAACAATTAAATAACCACAAAAATCTATTTTTCTTGTAGTGAAATTATCATATTTTTTTTCCTAAAACGTTTTAAAAATTCTAATATATGTCTGAATAATTCCTTTCATGTATTTGTCACATGTTCTATAAGGACCACTTTCGGATAATGGCTATAATTCTTCTGTTCTCCCTTTCTCATTACTATTAATTTCATAGAAAATAATAAACTAACCTCAAATCCCACGATACTATGTGTTCGTTAGGATGAATTGTGCCCAACTTGCATATTATGAATATTTTTTAAGAGGACTGTTACATCCATAAAAGAATTATACAAAAATAATCTTATAAATTGATGTGATTTTATCTTATCCATTAAATCTATTTTATAATAAAAATAATTTTACAATCTGACAAATCACATCAAGCCATATCAATTTGTATGATTGCTTTTGTATAATCATTTTGTGATTCGAGTATTTTTTATTTTTTAATATAATATCTTTATATTATATAATATAATAATATAATAGTATTTTGATTATTTCATCCCTTAGGTGTTAGGTGGATCCACTCAAGGTGCGACCAACGTCAATCAAAGCTTCCAAAACAATTTGGTCTTAGGGAAACCTACTTTTAGAATCAATGATCGCAGGAGTAGTATTGTAAACGTGCCAAACATTTTTTATTTTATAAACAGTTTATATATATGTAGAAGCACAAAGCATGAAACTAGTTCAATTAATGTTCAAGGAACGTCTAAAACTGATGGATTTAGATCATATCAGTGACATTTCAAGTCTCTAAACTTCCTAAATCCATGGATATTGGATCCACCTCCATTTCCTCAAATATAAGTCCTACAATAGATTATTAAAACTCTTGATGGATTATAAAGTAATCCTACTTAAACTACCATGAAATATATGTTTAGTTCTGCGTAGAGAAGTGAAATATATGTTTAGTTCTGCATAGAGAAGTATTAAGAATATAATATAAATAATTAAGGTTGCATTTGGATATTGAATTAAGTTTAGTTAAATTGAGTTGAGATGATAAAATATTATTAGAATATTATTTTTTAATATTATTATTATTTTAAGATTTGAAAAAGTTAAATTGTTTATCATATTTCTCATCAATTTAAATTTTTGAGATAAATAATTTCACATAATATTAGAGCAAATATTCTAAATTCAAATCTTAACTCTATATCTTACTCTATTTAATTAAATATTCAACGTGTTTGGCTCACTTATTGAGAGGAGAGTCTAGCTCACACATAAAGATAAATATTAAAAATATAATACGAATAATTAAATCTACCTAAGAAGAAAAATACTTTAATTTATAAATAAATTCTTACAAAAAAAATTATAAATTAATATGATCCAATATCTGACGTTATATTAAATCAGGTTAATTTATAAATTTATATTTATAAATTTTTTTATAAATATTAAAAAAATGAGAAATTAGCAGAATAAAGATGGAGGGCTGACCCGTTCAAAAGAGGATTTGGCTAATAGCATTTTTCATTATACATCCGTACTTTGGAAAAAGAGCCCAGCAGGATAATAAGACTATTTTCTCACACATAACCGCGTGGAAGTTTCCAACCATTCCCAATCATCCTACTTCTTTTTCTCATTGGGCATGTGTTGTCTCTTTCCGCCGAGGATTCATTCTGCACCAGCTGTATCTATATATATGGTACATGGCAATGACAGAGAAAGGGTAACAAAATCAAATTCAAAACTAGAAGAGCTGAAGAATGGAGGTAACCCAACCAGGTTTTCGCTTTTACCCAACTGAAGAAGAGCTAGTTTCCTTCTACCTGCACAAAAAGCTTGAAGGGACGAGACCAGATTTGCACCGGGTTATCCCTGTTGTTCCGGTTTATGACATAGAACCTTGGAACCTTCCAAGTACTGATCTCTTCCCCCAAATCCTCAACATTGTTTTGCATTTTCTTATTTTGGGTTTTGGTTGATCTTTTTGGATTTTTAACTCAATTGGGTGAGCTAAAAATGGAGTTTTTCTTTGGTATGTGTTGCAGAGCTTGCAGGAGAGCTGTGTCAAGGAGATACAGAGCAATGGTTTTTCTTTACGCCAAGACAGGAAAGAGAAGCCAAGGGAGGAAGACCCTGCAGAACAACAGTTTCTGGGTACTGGAAGGCAACCGGCTCTCCTGGCTACGTTTATTCATCGGATAACCGGGTGATTGGAGTGAAGAAAACAATGGTTTTCTATAAGGGAAAGGCTCCAACCGGAAGGAAAACCAAATGGAAGATGAATGAGTACAGGGCCATTGAAATAGAAACAGGCCAATCTAACACAGTAGTTCCCAAGGTGAATGTCCAACACAGTTCTTTTTTTATCCCACTAATGAAAACTGTTCCCTGCATTTTTCTTACTGAATTTCTCTATATATTGTCTTATTCCACCACTGTTTTCATGTAGTTGAGGCATGAATTCAGTTTGTGCCGAATGTATGTGATCTCGGGAAGCTTCCGGGCATTTGATCGGCGCCCAGAAGTGTCGACACGAATGACACAGAATGTTGTTGATGGGGCTGCAAGTACACCGCCTCAGAATGCCACAGTAGTTGAGAAAACAAGTTCATCTGATACTTCCTTTTCTGGAGGAGACCATGCTGATCTCCAAGAAGTTGCAGGAAGTATCTGCTGGGACATAACTGATACTCTAGAACCTCTCTGGGAATGGGAACCGTTAAATTGGCTGTGAGTCAATCCATGTGCAGAGACCTGCAGCAGCCCTGTTGAGCAACACTGACACTGTCCTAAACTTGAGGACACAAACACTAGAATAGCTTACTTTAGATGCCATAGATTCTTCCCTTAATTCATTCATAAAGGGTGCGGAAGAGTGAGTTAGGAAATGGAGATGTTAGTCTCAGTAATTGAAATTATTTTTACTGGAAAACTGAAGCTAGGAATAAGATGCAAGGTGAGAAAGGGAAGTTTGGGTGCAGCAGAGCAAAGTTGTTGGGTGAATTCAGCTCTAATCAGTTTCAAGATTGTTTGTCGACATCCTTCAACTGTATTGGCATCACCTTTTCTCTCTCCAGCAGTTGCTCAAACATGTCATATTCAAAATCAACTAAAAGCTATATAATAGCAAAAGTAGAAGGGAAAAGGTAACAGAAAAAAAACACTTGTCAAATACATATTGACAAGGCATATGATACTTTCAAATGTAATTGTCTGATCTGATGACACAAATGATGTAAATCTCTCTTCTTAAATCATAAAACATCAAAGGTATTGTGCTTCAACAGAGTAACATGAATTCAAACTTCTTTCTCCTCCAGCCATGGATCCCAAGATTGGCAGCAAAAATGAAATTTCCAGGAACTAGGCTAACACTAACAGTCACATATATGCTGTTCTTGCTTTCAACTTCTTGAATTCACCAAATCTCTTGTCTGCTTCTGGGAAGATTGTCACCATCTTCAGTTGGCCAATTAAAACTAACAACTGGGCCGATGAGATAGCAAGCAATGCGTGAAGATAATAGACTTTGGGACAAGATTCAAAAAGGCATCAAGAATGAAACATATGACTCTGCAGCCTTCCATAATTATTACAGTTGCCAGCCAAAGAGAGAACATGCTGGTGATCACAAAGCCCACGCCCCTCTCCCAACAAAAATAGAAAAAGAAAAGAAACGAAAACACCAGAGGAGACCTTGGTTGGGTACGGCCAAAGAAAAGAGAAAGATAGATACTTTTCTTCTAATTTAAATTGTCAAAGGTACGGCCAAAAACCTAAACAAAAATCTCTAGGTAGAAGCCAAGCAACTTGGTTGGGTGACTGGGTCAGCACTCAGCAGTATAGTACGTACGCTGGGTATTCACATTTTTTTTCCAAAAACTCTATATGCAAACGGGGTGGTGCAGTCGCCATGCAAACGGCTGACGTGGAAAATTGAAAACGGCGTCGTTTTCAATTTTCCACGTTTTCGCCGTTTGCATTTTCGTTTTCCCCCCATTCCCATTTCTCCCTCCTTCCCGCTTTCGAGTCTGAGATCCCCAATCCTCCTTCCCGCTTTCGAGTCTGAGATCCCCAATCCCCCTTTCCATCTCCGTTTCTCACCGCAGCAATCGAAGACCCTTCCATCTCCGTTTCTCACCGCAGCAATCGAAGACCCTTCCATCTCCGTTTCTCACCCCACCAATCGAAGACCACCGGTGCCCTTCCTCTCTGTTTCTCACCCCACCAGTCGAAGCCCACCGGCGCACAAAAACTCTAGCCCATCGTCTCTGTGTCGCGGCGAGGCGAAGATCCAGCTCCAGAATCCCACCCGCGCCCTTCCACTCTAGCCCATTCCTCTGTGTCGCGACGCGGAAGCCCATCCCCTTCATCCCGAAACCCTAACCCAAACCCAGCCCATCTCCTTCATCCCGAAACACTAACCCTAACCAGCCAATATCCCTCATCTCGAAACCCTAGCCCTAACCCAGCCAACCCGAACCCTAACCCTAACCCTAACCAGCCCCTTTCCCTCATCCCGAAACCCTAGCCGTGACCCAGCTCATTAAGGAAGAAGGAAGAGAGTCGCCCCTGTCCGGTCCAGGTTGAAGGCAGGTTCAAATTTGTTCTGGCCTTTTGATATATTCTCATTGTAAACAAAAACTCCCAAGGTAGCTAAAACAGGTATGTTTTTTTTGTGTGTGTGTGTGTGTGTGTGTGATGTTAAGAAACGCCAATTTGAAGTTGGAAACAATAGTGTTCTGTTCAAAGTAGAGAACCATATTTTCTAACTGCAAAACATCTCTAGCACCAATCATACTATTGGTTTTGAGCACTAAGCTGTGGCAATAATGTGTTTCCAGTTTAACAAGACTTTGAGTAGCACACTGTAAATCACTGGTTGCATTCTCGTGGAACACCATTCTTAACATGTGATACTTTTTATGTGAGAATATGATCTACCAAAGGTTCCCTTTGAAGTGGAATTCACATTTGAAGAAGTTGAGAAACAAATCTGTTCATCAGACTACATTGGAAAGTATGCCTAACCGAATTTGCTTCAAGAAGATGTCATGGCCTCATATTAAAAAAAAAAAAGTTTCCATGGAATGTTTGCTTGCCGATACATAGCTGCAATTGTACTTACAAGTTAGATTTCAAATATATGGATGACTTTTACCTAGTTGATGGGAATTTGATTTATAAAGTTTTGAGCAAAATACTGCATGTATTATGAATTGTTTAGTTTTAGATGTTTATCAACTAGAAATTGAATATGTTCATGGGTTGTTCAGCACTCTGCATCTGCACAATTAGATTCTTCTGCAGGTGCAGAGTGGTTTGAGAAACTTTTTTCAGTTTTGGTTGTAGGAAAAGACTAGAGGCATGATTGCTGGTTGCTATGATACTAGACCCTCAAACCACTCTTAAGGCATTCCAATTTTATTTTATTTGGTATGCTTTTACAATCAGTGCATGAGGGGAATCTCTGTCCTTTTGCCTCTTGTTTTAGTGTTGGAAAAGACTCTGTTTGACTTGTTGCCACTGCTTTTAGAAACAAGAATCCATTGAATGGTTAAGAACTCCATAAAAGTCGTGTGACAGAATGGAGGGAATTTTATTTCAAATAAGAAGGGTCGTGCTTTTTTTTTCAGTGCTTCCCTGTATGTGTGTCTTTTTTATATGTGTGGCTTTCTGTAATTAGTTATTTAGGTTCATGTTAGAATGTCGTCGTCATCACTGTCTTCTTCATCCGTTGGCAAACGTACTGCGGCAAAGCCCTTGTGCTTCTGTGACGTTGAAGCTAATTTGAGATACTCAAATACTAAGGCAAATCCTGGACGACCCTTCTTAGGGTGTTCAAAGTACAACACGAAGGTAGCTACAGGACTTACTTTTTGATATAAGTACAATGAATTGATTAATATTACGTATCTAACATTTGAATTGATTTTCTGTGCAAATATTAGGGATTACCACACTGTAATTATTTCAAGTGGGTAGATAGTGAGCAAGACATAAAGCTAGAAGAAAGAAAAAATTTAGTGTCAAGGAAAACCGAGGAAGAGCTCCAAAAGAGACTCAGCGATATCGAAAATAAAGTAACTGAGCTCCTTAAGATAGTGGATGACATCAAGAAGATAGAGTTGGTGCTATATAGTATATCGGAGGAGATCCGGAAAAAGGAGTCGGTGCTTCTTGAGAGAGAAGCTGCCCTAAGGCGTTCACGCATGTTATCCCGTCTGTACTTTGGTGTTTTTGTAATTATTTTTTGCTATTTATACCTTTGGTAGTGGTTTATGTTACATTTAAATATTCGGAAGTTGTAGGTTAAGTGTTATTAGTTATTTACTGTTATATATTACTTATTTAGTGCTGTAAATCTTTAGTTTAAATCTTTAGTTTAAGTGTTATTAGTTGTTAACTGTTATTAGTTATCTACAAAACTGATTTATTAGTTAAGTATTATTTAAGGTGTTATAAGTTATTTAACTTGTATAATTAGATTTGTATAATTAATATAAGGTGTTATAAGTTATTTAATTTTTTTGAAGTTAAATTATTCTCAAATTTAGTTGTTTTTTTTTTATATTATTTAAAGAACTGTAATTATTTCCCGATTCTCTTGTCTTGGAGATCCATGCTCATGACAGTGAGTTTGCATAGACAGTGAGTTTGCATAGATAGATCAAGCTCCATGGCAAGGACATTCGAAAGTGAAGAATGATAGCAATTTCATTCACGTCATTTGAGAAAAAGTGAAGAATACCTAAAACAATCCTTACACTTCATTAGCAATGTACGTGAATGACCATTTGCCAATTGAAAATGCCACCTGCACTGGTTGGCCAACTACTAAATAAATACAACCAACGCAAATCTGCAGCAACTAAAGAAAGTTCTCCAATTGACCATTTGGCAATTAGGGACTTGCTCAAATCTTGGAACTCTACTAATATTAATATAAGTAACAATAAAAATCTGCACACCCATTCAAAAATAATGTGAAATAGTATCACTTTTGAAGCTATGTGAATATAACAAGATTACACAAAATTTAATCACCAACCTTCATACTTACAAGATAAAAATCTGCACACCCATCCAAAAATAATGTGAAATAGTATCACTTTTGAAGCTATGTGAATATAACAAGATTACACAAAATTTAATCACCAACCTTCATACTTACAAGATAAAAATCTGCACACCCATCCAAAAATAATGTGAAATAGTATCACCTCTTAAGCTATGTGAATATAACAAAATTACACAAAATTTAATCACCAACCTTCATACTTACAAGATAAAAATCAAAATACTTAGTCAATACATTTATACCTTCCTTCTTACAAAATACTTACAAAAACTCATCAAATAACACCAACCTACATTTCTTCTTACAAAATAAATACAAGTCGATGCCACCATAAGACACACGTGGGAAACCTTGATTATTCTTATTCCCGCAATCCTCATTCCCAAGAGCAACATGGCTCAACTCAAAATTTCTGGATGTCCCATTGCAGCTCGCATAGAACCCCATCTAGAATTAGGATCACATCTAGCAAACTCAATCCTTTTCCAAGGCATTTCTGTAATCAAGCCATTTATCATCATAAAATAAAATTATTGACTTCTTTTTAGCACCAAAAACTAAGGCTGCGTTGTACAGAACATGAATTGATCAACTTAATGTAACTTGGAGTAATTAATGCTAACACTCCACCAAAATCAAATTACATAAAATGCCTACGTGGAGAAACTCAAAGTAACCAAGTCCATCACTTGAGTTCACTCATGGATTCTCTACACCATCAAAAGCACTCCTACTGGAAAATATACTATATAGTCTTGGATCAAGAAGAGAAAATCTTGATAAAAAGCATGACTACTGAGCCTACACCAAGCAACAATCCAGATGGTATCACAACAATTCTTTTTAAAATTCTTTTTTAAAAATCCTACGGCACCAAGTTATTACACTCAGAAGCCTCTATGAAGTTATTAAAATTCTTTTTAATAACTACTACACTACACCAAGCAACAATCAAGAGCAATTGATTTTTGATATGGCTCATAAATTACATTGTAATACCTTGTGTATCTTATAAAGCTTGCAGAGTCACTAATGGTCAACTTCTTGCACTGGTTGTGATCCATCACAATCCAGGGAGGTCCGGTCGTGCGCCATTGAACCCAAAAAAATCTGTTATGATCAATATGAAAATATGAATGCCATTTAAATATTACAATTAAATTGTGTAGAGTTTAGAAACATTACACTTTCTTGGCTACCCATCACTATTTCTCGGTGTTCGATTCCACTACTGTGAACTACTGAGCTGTCTATAACAGTCTGTTTATAAATAACAAAATACTTAGTAAATTGTAAAGGGATGAAAAGTTACCATTTCAACTTACGAAAATAATTGTTTGGCTTATAAATAGAGGTATTTTTGATACCTGCACTTCTCCAGGGTAGGTGATATCCACTTCTGATTGCCCAAATAAATTCCTGCGCGTGCCAATGGCTAGTGTATCTCCAACATTGGAACTCACATTTCCCTAACAATAACGTAACAATTAAAGAAACTTTTTCTAATTTTACATTATAAAAGTACAAGACATTCACACGTTAAAGGAATCAAATAAATATTTTTAATTCTCCCAATGTTAAAACATTCACCTGTTTGGCTTTCCCTCTGGCTTGGGCTTTCTTCTGTTTGGCTTTCACCTTTCGTATGTCTGTCTCCATCCTGGATGCTCTTCTCAGAGATGGGGGTCTTCCTTTCCCTCTGACAACAAGTGGACTCTTGACTTGTTGTGAACCAGCAACTGCAGTTGTGTCCAGTGTCATGTAACCAGCATTCGAGTCTGTTATGGGCAAAGAACTGATTAAATATGACATCATTAAACAACAAAAAATTAAGTAATTTTCTTTCTTCATTCATAAGTAGGAATTAAGTACTTATAAAGAAGTAAACAAGATAAATAGACTTTAAACCTGTTTGGGTCAAAGATCTGTTGCGTGTTTGCTCGCGATAACATTCAGTCATCTCATGTATCCTCTTCTTTGCATCATCGAATTGCTCTTTAGAATCCGCTGCATATGTAATCATCCCATAACACATATTCAACAAAATGGAATATCTATTACCATTAGGCCTCTGATCCCCTGCGTCATAGCTACTGCGGATTAACGTGTATCGCCTCTTGATGTCCTTTCTCCATCGGTCTAAAATGTACCGATTTGGCAATGATTTTATACCGTTACATTTGAATACAGCCAAAATATGCCTACACAGTATCCCCCTCATCTGAAACAACCCACATGAACACTTAGCATTGCAGTCTTCTTCATTAAAGTCCACTGAATATGTAACCATTTTACTGAACTCCTCAATACGAATTTCGTCTTCTACCAAATAACTCTTCATTACACCATCTGATGTACGTAGACATGGATCCAAATCAAGCACACCTATTACTTGCTGCTGCACTTCTCTAAATTTAGCGTTAGTATACAACTCTTGGAATTTCTTTTCAATTGGAGATCTCGATACACAGGGAATGACCTGGGTAAATGATTGGAATTCTGCATGATTTTCATTCTCAATTTTCTTCTTCAGCGCACTGTCAAACTGGTCGACAAACTCCTTCAAGTTTGTTTTTGAATGCACATAACCATCAAAAAAAGCATTCATACTCTCGCTGCGTTGGGTTGTACTCATTCCAGCCCAAAAGTGCTCTTTCAGGAAAACCGGTACCCAATGCTCACGTTCTACATATAAACTTTTCAACCATGGATTCTCATGTAAGTCATATGTGTTAAGAAACTCGGCCCAACATTTCTCAAACTCCTCAATAGTTTGTGTGTCGTACACACATTTCATTAGTTGAATTTTCAGCCCACTTCTGTATGCAGCATATGACCCAAGCTTCTCAGGTACTTTCTTCAGTATATGCCATAGGCATAATCTATGTCGAGTTTCTGGAAAAACAGTAGCAATTGCATTTTTCATTGCTCTGTCTTGATCAGTAATAATAGCCTTTGGAGCTATACCATCCATACACTGCAACCAGGTTTGAAATAACCATGTAAAAGTCTCAGTGTCCTCACTGGAAATTAACCCAGCTCCCAAAAGAATCGACTGCCCGTGATGGTTTACACCAACAAATGGTGCAAATGGCATCCCATACCTATTCGTCAGGTATGTGGTGTCGAATGTAACTACGTCACCAAAATACTGGTAGGCTGCCCGACTACGTGGATCTGCCCAAAAAACATTTTTTAACCTTCCTTCATCGTCTAAATCCATCAATGAAAAAAATCCATTATTCTTGTACTGCATCCTCATAAAATAATCTTGAAGTGCTCCAGCACCACCTGCGCCAAGTCGTAGATGTCGTGCTTTGTCGATGTAATTGCGACAATCCTTTTCTAAAAATGGCAAGTTCTCAAAGCCACCTGCGCCAACGACAAGAGAGCCGTAACTCTTATTCAGTCGGATCCCAGCTAAATCGTTTGTGTCTAGGACTCTTTTAACAGAGTCACTCACTTCTCTGTTACATCGAAAGAAGCGGGATTTCATTGGGCTCAGACCGTGATTATGTGTATTATGGACTGTTGTCAACCGCATCTTTCCCTCAACTCTTAAGGCATTAATCCTTGCCTTACAGTCCGTTTTTCCCGTCGGACGTGGGTTGGCAATATTAGAACTCTTATTTCGGGCCTTCCCTCCCCGTGCACAACCAAGGGTGACATATCTGACACTCTGATCCTCTGACCTCTCACTCCTTTGTGTCATCACCCCAAACCCACATTTTTTACCATAATGCTTATAATAGCTGAACAACTCTTCAAATAAATTGAACTCCATCCCCGACTTTGGTTCCTCAACGATATCATCACCATCCGACGATGGCACTACCTGAGGTGTACCGGTAGTGCCATCGTCAGTTTCCCGTTCATCTGGTCTAGCAGAAGTACATGGCGCTTCAGTTTGCAGACAATCGGGTCTATCTTCTTCAGTACCAACAGTACCAACTTCTGCGCTCGTTCCAGAGCTTGTACCGATAAATGGCCTCGGAGGTCCCATCCCAAATTGAAATGGGTAACCAACGTTTAGCTTAAAACAAAAAAACTAAAACATTTAATTTGTTTAAAAAATTATTATCTTATAACTAAAAAACAATAAAGGAGTTGAAAAATCACCTGCATGTTGCTTGGATTATTGGTCCTATCTGGATATGGCAAGAAAGCTGGTGGCCATGCAGGCACTGGTCCAAAATAACCGTGCATGTAATTTTGATAGTTTAGTATACCAGTTTGAGGGATGTCCTAACAAAATAATAATAATATTAATAATTATAATGTTAAACATAAAGTAACAATTAATTTTCTTAATTATGAAACAACATACTGAATTTGACGGATTTGAGTTAGATGGTGTTAGCGGAAATTGGTGTTCTTCTCCTTTTCCCATGCCCTGTACAAGTTGTTCAATATCCAAGATCAGTCTTTGATAAGTTATCAAGAAAATTACTTCAATCAACCAGAAGACTAATATTGTACATACTGCTTTCAACAAAAAAAAAATGATAAAAATATTAGCATGAAATATTTTTATCATCAATATTAGCATCAACCAAAAGACTAAGTTGTTCAATATTAGCATCAAATACTGTTTATACATGATGGAGATGATTGATGCCTTTCTTCTCAACTAAATTTTGAGAAGTTGTAAAATCAATTTTAGAATTTAACGTACCACATTATAATTTTTTTAATAACAATTACATTGACCATTGGAATTCTGCAACACAAATTATATGTATGGATGATGGAGTTGCACACGTGGGAATCAATGGAGGGACAAATGTGACTCGTATAACACGAACATCCAAAATCTCGTCTCATAATCCATTAAGGAAACATTAAATTCAAAGATATCATTTGACTCCCAAAGGTAGTCACAGCCACTCATTGACTTTTCTCTCCAAATTGGGATCAGTGATTAGTTATTCTATTTCCATCTCCTTAATTAATAATCTTAAGCTCCTCCAAAAATAAATCTGGGCCTCCTTTTTCCGGCATTTATTATCAGTGTATTTCATCTCCAGCTCATATTATGATAGAGTTGGTTTTGTTTCTTTTGCATGATGCTTTAATTTGGATTTTTCTATAGAAAATATAATCTCCAAGTAAAATGCAGAAAACAATTTCATACACAAAATTATTGATGTTTCCTGTTGTATATTTAACGACAACTAAACCATAATATTTAAACCACAATATTAATATTTAACCACTAAATTAATTGTTCAGCTAACAAATTTTCACATAAACAACTCTATGCAATGCAAAAATTTTGAATTTAACAATATCAAATCTAAATCATAACAGGTTGTGTAAGGAAAAAATTAACTAAATTACAACAGAAAAAAATCACCTAAATCATAACGTGCTGTGAACAAAAAAACTAATTTATGGAAGAAAAAAATCACCTAAATCATAACGTGCTGTGAACAAAAAAACTAATCTATGGAAGAAAAAAATCACCTAAATCACAGAAGAAAAAAAATAAGCAAACTAAATCCTTGCTTCATGTCAGTGACCACAACATTTAATCAAATAAATGGCAGAATTCCAGATCAAAGTAGAGATGAAGTTGACCCACAGTGCGACGGAATGGGGACGAAGATGACCGTCAAACCGACCCACGTCGCTGACCCGAAACGCTCGCCCACAGCTGACCCGAGATGATGGCCCACGAACCTGACCCACCAAAGCCCACGAACCTGACCCGTCGAAGCCCACGAAACTGACCCGCTGAAGCCCACGAAACGAACCCAAACGAAGCCCATGAACCTGACCCAGCCCAACGCAGACCGGCCGTGACCCAGCCCAACGCACCCACCGACGATCTCTGGGTTTCAATCTGCAGACCAAACTCGCTCCAGCATACACGAAGAATCAATGGCTTCTGTTTCTCCAAATCGCCCGGCGCATACACGAAGAACCACGAGCGGGAAACGAAATGAACTGACCCAGCTCCGCTTTTCATTTTCGTTTCATTTCATTTTTTTTTTTTTAAAGGCTGACGTGGCATGACGCCACGTCAGACGACTGCACAGCCGACTACGCGAGGCGACTGTATATAGAACTATTGTTTTTTTTCTTTGTTCTGTATTGTTTTGGTTTTGAGAAATTCTATTTACAGTACTCAAGTGGAGACTATATGTGTAGATACATTATTAAATGAGAGAAAACATCATTTTAGGAGGGATAATTTTATAATTTTAAAAAATTTTAAAGTTAAAATAGCCTAGGCTTGAATGGAGACTGTACCTAGCATTGCTCTTTTGTTTTTCCTTTTTCCTCTTAGCAATCTGTGACTCGAGGGTTAGGTTCCGTTTCGTTGTTTTGACCATTCTAATTCTAATTTTAAATTGAATCTAATATTTAAATATTTAATTTTTAAATTATTAAATTTATTTTAATTTAAAAATTTTTTATATATAAAATTTATAACTTTTTTTAATTTAATACTTTTTTACAAACGGAACTCACAATCTTTTTCAACTTCTCATAAATATATATAAACTCAGTTTAACATTAAAACACATTTAGTTGCATTTGGATGTTGAATTGAGATAAATTAATTTGAGATAATAAAATATTATTTTTTAATAATAATATTATTATTATTTTAAGATTTAAAAAAATTAAATTGTTTATTATATTTTGTGTTAGAATTTGAAAAAAAATATAACGATGAGTTGAGATGGGTTTGAGATCCAAACGTATCCTTAACTTATCTTAGGTAGACCCCACAAAACTCACTTCATTATCTCAACTCACTATTATTTAGAAAGCACTCAACTCGGTTTAACTTAGTTTAACATTCAAACGCAGATATAATAAACATCTCAATTCATTATTACAACCAATTCATTATTATAACTTTTTCAAATTTTAATATAAAATATAACAAACAATTCAACTTTTTTCGAATCTAAAAATAATAATAATATTAAAATATAATATTCTAATAATATTTTATTATCTCAATTAAACTCAACTCAATTCAGTTTAATATCCAAACACATGATTACTATATGAAGAGTGATTACATATTGGTGTTAAATAATATAAAATAAATAATAAATTTTATCTCTTCTTGTCAATTTAAGTTTTTTTAGATAAATAATAGTCTTACGTGGTATCATAACATAGGTCTGAATTTAAATTCTAATTCTACATTTTATTTTATTTTATCAAGGACCTTCGTACGTCCATCGAAAAATTCTGTAGAAGAATTCTATCGTGTAAATTTCTTTTTACTACGTATAACCCTATTAAAAAAATTCATTAGATATAGGCTTTTTTATTAAAAAAAAAATCATAACATATAGGTTTTTTTTATTAAAAAAAAAATTACAACCATGAACTGGGATGCAACTCAGGATCCAGACCGAGTCATAATTGGGCTAACCCGAACTGAGTTTCGGACCAGATTTGAAATTCAAGTTCCAGTCAAAGTATATATGGATTCTCGATCTGGAACCTAGATGAACAGTGCTATGAGTTTATCCTTCAATTTGATTGTACATGTATTTATTTATTTCTTGTTTAGTGGTTAAGGAAGTGACTATTAAGTATATTGGTATTTTTAAAAATATTTAAAAAATATTTGAAAAAAAAAAAAGAAAAAAAAATACAATTTATAATGGAGACATGCCCAAGAGTCAAACTTGAGCGGCATAGTAGCAATACCGACCATCTTCAATGAGATTTATGGAAAAATGGGCAAAGAATTAATTGAGAACTAAGGCAGTCTAACAATCTGAGAGTATCTTTTAATGTTACATAAATATCTTGTTGTTGGAACAAATAGAAGAATATATGTATGTTACGACCTTTCTTCATCATCACAAAATTGGGACTGCTCACTAAGGTATGGCAAAAATGAAGTCAAATGAAATAAGAAGATGATTGATGATGAATTAGAATAAATAGAAATGCTGGCAAATGACAATGAAGCAAGGAATTTGTGAATAATAAGTACACATGAAAGCTCAATTAGCACTAGTATTGTTTTGATAGTGAGATGAGATAGTTTTAGATGAGTTGAATAAAATATTGTTAAAATATTATTATTTTAATATTATTATTATTTTAAGATTTGAAAAAGTTAAATTGTTTATTATATTTTATATAGAAATTTAGAAAAGTTAAAATGACGAGATGAGATAAGTTAAGAATATTTTTGTATCTAAATGGTGCCTAAGCCTTTTCCACCTCAAACAATGACTAAAATGTCTAAAGCAGTTATACACTCTTCTCTTTTTCCAAAGAGAAAACCTAGAGACCAGAAAGTCTGGTCTCCGGCCATAACCAGCCCTCCAATCTCATTCTGTCACGTTAGTATATTATGTGACTAACTATGCACTTGCCTACACCAGATCTCATCCCTTACCCAAACTCTTCATTCATTCGTATCCGTGCATCAGGTTTTGCAGACTTTATTTTTAAATTTAAAAAGATTTACATGTAAAAAAGGAGCACCACTCACTTTTTAAAATTTTCAAATAAAACTTCATCTTTTTTGCAATTGTCAAATATAACATTATTCATTTTTCAAAATTTTTGAACCTAATCTTTTACTTTTTATATATGACAAAAGTAGCATTATTTACTTTTCAAAATTTTCAAACAAAATCATATACCTTTTGCATATGTCAAAAAAACTATCAATCACTTTTTAAAATTTTCAAACAAAATATGCATATGTGAAATATAATAATCAATCATCTTTCAAAAATTCAAAATTCAAACTTTTACTCATATCATGCGCATGTGAAAAATGTCAATTAATCATCCTTTTAAATTTCAAATTTCAAATTTTTAATTTTCAAATATGTCATGTACATGTAGAAAATGTAATTTGATGTTTTATGGGAAAAGATTAAGGGTGGTTTGAATTCAAAACTCATTACAACTCATTTTATCTCATCATTTTCACACAAAATATAATAAACAATATAACGTTTTTAAGTTTCAAAACAATAACAATTTTTCTATTCGGCAGATGACTAAAAGATGTCAAAATGACCAAAGGATACCAACAAAAAGATGACTTTCATTTGACTAAAATAGGTTCCGAATAGGACCAAATGACACAACCCTTAGACCAAGTCCATGGGTCACTAGCACATCTATCAAATGGCTGAAAGCAGCCCTCTAGCCCATTTTCCACAGTAAACCTTAAAAAGGTACCAAATCAAATGAAGGATTCTAGAGGGTGTTACCCATGGTGCGGGCGGAGGACCCTTCCTCGTATCCCGCCCTGCACCATGTGTGCGTGGGGCAGAAGGGGGAGTGGCAGCGGGGTGTCCAGGCCTCGTTTGGATTCAAAGATGAGTTGAGATAAGTTGAGATGGATTATGAATAGTAATGAGATTTGTGAGTTAAAATTGCTAAATAGTAGTGAATAGTAGTAAAATGAGTTGAGATGAATTAAGATGGGTTGAGATGGGCTGTGAATACAAACAAGGCTGAAAGTAAATGTTTCATCTCATCTCATCATTATAATTTTATCAAATTCTCATACAAAATATAATAAATAATTTGACTTTTTCAAATTTTAAAACAATAATAATATTAAAAAATAATATTTTATTTAACTTTCAACTCAACTCATCTCATCTCAACTCACTATCCAAATGACACCTTAATCAATTGTAATTTACTTTCTTTAATTTATTGGTTCTTTCTTGCTGTAATTACTTCTGAAAAAACAATGCTTCTTTTAATAGTTGTAGTATTATGATAAAGTACTAATGTGTCTTGGTTTAGGTTTTGGCATGAATGAGTTGCTAGTTCTATTGCACTAAATTGATTAGCAACATGTCTAACCATATACTTTTAAGTCATAATCTATTCTTCTTATGCATCATACAATGTTAGAAGAAAAAAAAATCGAAATCTTGTGCATCACTAAGGCTTTTAAGCAGTCTCATCTCAAAACAGAATCAAACATATTTTAGGGTTTGTTTGGAAACACAAACCATCTCATCTCATTTCTAAATTTATCATAATTTCATTCATAAATATCACTCAAATACAAATACTTTTCAATTTCAAATTTATAAATTTTTTATCTGATCATTATAATTTTTTTAAACTTTCAAATAAAATACAAAAAACAATAATACAAAAAGTATTTCATCATGTAAAGAGTTTTAGCGGATCACCAAATCATGTTTAAAACTGTATTATCTATCTAGTATTGGGATACTCATATTATATTGTTCAGATATGCATTTTGATTCCAAATGCCTTCTAAAATATGCAGCTAATGAACATAAGGTAAATTGTGATCAAGGAAAGAAAGCCCCTAATATAGGCAGAAATTATTTTAACTGAAAACATAAACATCCTTTAACATATTGAAAACAAACTAGAAAGCCTAATGATGTTACAATGTTACTCACTATCTTCAGCCCAATTCCCAAAAAGCTCTAAAAATAAAAAATAAAAACTTTGCTCAACTACCCAATCAGCCATAGTATGAGATGTTAAAATATGAATTAATTAACAAAATTTATTTATTTTTATCAATTTTAAATTTTAGAATAAGTAATGATTTGATATAGTATCAAAGCAGAAATCTTAAATTTAAATTCTGACTTTATACTCTATCTTATTTAATTAAATATTGTACGTGTTAAATCTATATATTTTCATAAACTTAGTGAATGAAAAAAATATATATTTTATTATTAAATTTATAAGAAACTCTCTCTTTCCTCGTACTCTTATCTCGTTTTTGAAGGAAAATGAAGAAAAAATTGGTCCAAGGAAATGAGGGTTTCCAAGCGTTATCTATGAGCATTTTCATTTGGCTTTTCTTCACTCATTTCAAGAATCAATGGTAGTCGGTAAGATAGAAATAAGATAGAAAGGAAAACATGGGGGAGGTTGGAGAGGTGAGATGAGAATTTTATGTTTTGTTTTGAAGTTTAAAATATTATGTTTTAATATTATTATTATTTTGAGATTTGAAAAGGATGTATTGAGATTTGAAAAAGTTGAATTGTTTATTATATTTTGTATGGAGATTTAAAAAATGTGTAATAATGAGATGAAATGAGATGAGATGAGAATTTTATATTTTGTCTTTTGTCCCAAACCTGTCCTAAACTCTCATTGGAGCCCAACTTACCCAAGTTTTCATTCTTGGTTTTCATTTCTTCAATTCCTTCAAAACCCACTTGGCTTTTCGCAGTTTCTTCAATGCCCAGTTCATGTTTAACATCGAAATCGCCAAGCTTACATTCATCAGAACGATCGCAGCTCCAATCAGACCAGAACTCACCAAAGCTTTTAATCTCATCTAGTATTTCTTCTTTCTGGTTTTGATTTCAGAGGGTAAGTTTTCTCGTTAAAATCCTTTTTGTATTTTCTCACATCTAGTATTTCTCTAGGTGCGGAAGCAGGGTCTGGATTGGCTATTACACTCTTTTTCAAAGTTGAAGACTACTTCATAAAGAACAAATAGCATAGCTTAATCACAAGAGCACTGCTACGTACGCCTAGAATTATTCTAATCACAATGCCTATAAATATGTCAAATAAAATAAATCTAAAAAAAAGTTGATTAAAAACACTTGGTTTGTTCAGAGGGTTTACGTTGTGGCGACTGAAGATGGCAGAGGATAAGCTGACGTCAATTGTGGCAGATGGAGCTCGAAGGTGGCTGACGACGTTGGAGTTGGCTCTATGAATGGAGGGATCTCAAATTTCTATCGGGAGGGATAATTGCTGGAGAGAATTTATTGAAAGGGGCAGTTTTGATATTTCACTACAATTTGAGAGGTAATTTACTAAAAATCTCATTCGTCCGCACGCAATCCCCCCAATGGGGACTATACCTAGCAGTGTTCTAACTGAAATAGTTGGGGCAAAATAGAATGTATTAAGCAAACAGTTTCATTTCGCGCTAGCCCGTGTATAATAAGTTTTACAGAAATGCTACATCCAACCGATATATATAACCTTTATGTAATCGGCTGACAATTGGGTCCCACTTCAGCCCTTCCTTCCTTTTGTTTCTCTCTCACCCCTTTTCCTTTTCCTTCTGTCACTGAGAAGCTTAAAAACTTGATCAATATTTATTGGTAATTCCACGAGGTTCGCAGCCTCTCTACCTCTCCGTCAGTCCGTCTCTCTCTCTCTCTCTCTCTCTCTCTCTCTCACAATCTCTGGTCAAGTCCTTCATATTCACACTGCGCCACCTTCATCTCTATCTTCATTTGACTCTTTATAACCACAGTAACCACCGATTTCACTATCATTTAGCAACCTATTTCAAAATTCTCAAAATTTTTCTTGGAATAGAAACAAAATTTCCTCAAGTTTCAGCAACCTGCATCTCTCTCTTGATTTTTTCCCTTCCACTGCCACCACCAGCCAGCCTCAAGCATGGCAGGCCATCACTCACAAAAGACCCAACTTCGCTGCTAACCTCCATCACAGTGAAATTCAAGTAAAAAAACTTATTTTTTTAACAATAATCAATCACCCAGCAAAAGAAATCACACTAACACCATAACTCCATCAACATAATTAAATTAGCATACAAATCCCTATAAATATTCTAATTTCTAAAACATAGTAAACCATACAATCTCCAAATTATCCAAAAAAAAAAACAAATTAAAACTATATTTGAAAAAAAAAATCCTCAATGGGGAACTCAATCTAGAGGGATTTCGACATCACCATCAATGATCTCCTGCTGCAAGTCCTTGGGGTCTTTCCCGTCGACTGTACAACCAACGAACATGCACATACTGAGGATCTCCTTGACAGTCCCAGAGAGGTCCTTGGCCATGGACCTGTGTCACATGACCTTCGCGATCTCGATGCCTTGATATTCTTCATCTTCTTACGGTGGCGCTCGAGCTCCTTAAGGGCCTTGATAACGAGGGCGGCAACGGAGGGGACAATGGAGACCTTGGCCTAAAGGTTCTGGATGGTGAGCTTGACCGTGACGCAGAGGCCCTTCGAGTCCTTGGCGGTCTCCTTGACTATGAGTGAACGAAAAAAATAGATAGAATGAGAGAGAGAGAACGAAATAAGAAAGTGAAAAAAAAATAATTTTTATGCAACCGGTTACGCGGGGTTTCCCCCAGCCGGTTGCAAGTAGACTTTTTGTAAGTTTTAATAAAAATGGATATGTAAAAATAAATTTATAAATTGACGTGATTTGATTTTATATATTAAATTATATAATTATTTTTATTATAAAATAGATCTAATTTATTATATAAAATCATATCAATTTCTGAATTTAATTTTATAAAATTTCTTTATGCGGGTAACACTTCTCGTATAATAATACACTAGTTGCACAGGGCGCCTACTCACTCGTTGATTTTTTTTTTTTTATAGGCAACCGATCTTTAAACAAGATTTTGACTAATTTACTAGTTAATTGAAAAAAAAAATCAAAAAATCCTTTTAACTCATTTAGGACTGCTAAAAAAATAAATAAAATAATAACTCTTTTTATGACTAATTTTCATGAACATAATATTCCAGAGGCAGCTTGTTTAGAATAAAATAATCAACTATTTGAAGGTTTACTTACAATTTGTCCGATTCAAAAACTTTTTTGTTTTCTCAAAATTTTGTAAAAGCAAGAATCTCTGCTTGTGCTTCAAAAGACCCATTTGCCCCAACCACAACAATAGGTGTCAAGATATAAATATAAATAATAAAATTTACTTCTTTCTATCATCTTAACTTTTTTTTAAACAAGTGTTGATTTTTAACCATGAAAATTGCTGTTTCGGCCCAAAACTGAAACCAACCAACCGAATTTTTTATGCTCCCAAAACCGACTGAGCCAGTCGATGGATAGGAAGGAAACCAGCCGGACCGGTTTAGCAATTTAGAGATCGGTTTGGAGTCTTTTTAGGCCTTCTTTTGGGCTTTTTTTTTTACCCTATTTCTGGATCATTTTGGGCCTTTTTGGATTATTTTAAAATTCTAATTTGTTGTAGTGAGTTTTTATAGCCCCTTTTAAATATTTAAGTTTTATTTTAATTTTAATGGCATTTGTAAGTGATAATTAAGTGTTGATATTTAGAGAAAAACAGCATGCAATGCTAAGTTTTAAATTGATATCTTGAATTGATCATTATGCAAGAATCTAATTTTGTTTCATAAGGGTTACCTTATGCTATAGGGCCATAGGGGTGTGCAATCAGACCAGTTTTTTTTTTTTTTTGGTACGGTCCAGAATCCAGAAATTCGAGTATATCCGTCTGGACTACATCTGGGTGGGTGAGATAAATTCGGATCCGATTTAAAAAAAAAAAAAAAAACTAATTTGGAATATAAAACGACGTTGTTTCTCACCTCAGAAGTTAAGAGTTGAATATTCTTCTTCCAAGTTCTAATATATAAGCATATTCGATACTACTCATGCACGACCGGAGCACGCGCTTAGATATTGACACTATGCAGCACAATCGTCTTAACCGTTAAACCTAGTCCAAACCCAAAGAAAACACCCCACTCCAGACCTTCACCTATCATTGCCTTTCCTTCCTTCGCCAATGCCAATATTTGGTTCCAACACATTAGTGCTTTTTATAGAGCATTCTCTTGCATAGGCATTTAAGAATGTTCATTCAGGCTGAGAAAATTTTGAGTTACAGTTACGGTCTTCGGCCCGAGTCAAATCCAAATCGAAACCCGCATTTCAAAACTAGAACCTATCTGGTCTGGGACGGGTATGAAACTCGGGTTCAGGATTTAAAATCCAGAAATCAGCCTTAAGTAAAAAAATATTGGACTTTTTTTTTTTAGTTAAAAAAGTAATTAGTTGTTTCTAGTTTTATTTATTTTTGACATAAAATTGAGTTTTTCATTTTAATATATTTTTATTATTATAGTCAATGTTCAATACATTAGTATTATGGTTTTGAACATGACATTTTGAAAAAAACTTTGATAAAATATAGGCTTTTATAAAACAAAAAAATTAAGCTTTTCATCAACATTTTTCTTGAAAAAATTGTAATAAAATATAGGCTTTTAAATAAAAATAAATATGCTTTTCAACATTATTTTTTTCTTAAAAAAAATTTAATAACATATAGGCTTTTGAAAACAAAACCTGGGTACAGCCCGGATCCAGATTTTTGGTTTTCAAAAATCTACTTTCATTTAGGTTTCGAGTTCCAGTAGGGGGTCATAATCCGGGTTAATCCAGTCCAGGTTTTGACTCGGGTTTAAAACCCGAGTTCCGAGCAAGTATTCCTAGGTGAACAGTCCTATTGACACCTCGCATCTCTTTCTTTTTTTTTCCTTTAGATAATAAGCTATAATTGCATTCTCTTACTCTTGCTCACTTAAATCTTAACTTGCCTTCCTTGTTCAAAACCACCTTCTTTCCATAAGTGATCTCAAGAATTAAGGTGCTACCATTTGTGGTGTTCCTACCTAATGTGGATGCAGTTCCTAGCAACAATGACACTACGTACAAAAAATTAAAAACATTATTACCACACAAAACTAGGGGTGCTACCCGCACCATATGGTGCGATGTAGCCCCCCCGGCCCCGCATTCTAGGGTCGAGGTACCCCGCCCCGCATGCTGAGGGGTGGGGCAGACTCTCAATTCACCTCGCCCTCCGCTCACTTCAATAATAGACAACAGTCTATTAGGTCTAAAAATTATTCATGGGTCCAAAAGTGATCAAAAATACATTTTTGGACCCAAATTATAAATTTAAATTTGTAAATGTGACTATAATTTAAAAAGTATGTAGTTTTTGTAAAAATTATGTAATTTTTAAATTTACTAGTGTATATTTTGTTAGGGCTGAGCACCGACAGTTTCGGAGTCGGAGGGCCCAACCTCCGACTCCGATTCCGACAAAGTCGGAGGTCGAATCCGACCTTCGACTCCAACTCTGACATGTAGAGAATCCAACTCCGATCCGACTCCGACTTGTCAGAGTGGAGTCGGATCGGAGTCGGATTTTTTTACTTTTTTTTTTTTTTTTTAACTTCATATTTGACCCACTTTAAAAAAAAAAAAATTGTGGGCTTTCAAATTTCAATTTTCTCAAAATTACAATCCAAACTTATTAAACTTTTGATTATAATAAAAAATACAACTAAATAAAATAAGTAACATACTAACATACATTCAAAAAATAAAAAGAAAGTCATATTTTTACATGTACTCCCATCGTCCATGATTCCATATCCACATCCAACTAATCACTACAATAAACAAAGGCACCGTATACGAAATGAAGATTAAAAAAAAAGTACCGTATAGTTACTATAGTATAC
The DNA here is from genome assembly GCF_001411555.2 of Juglans regia. NCBI lineage: Eukaryota > Viridiplantae > Streptophyta > Magnoliopsida > Fagales > Juglandaceae > Juglans > Juglans regia. The sequence goes on along the minus strand of NC_049905.1, from coordinate 16,796,161 downwards.
TATTATAATTACTATGAATCTATTTTTAATTATATTATATATATATATATGATATATATTATTATATATGAATATTAAAAAAAATGGCACCGTATATGAAATGAAGATTCAAAAAATAGTATTACTATTTTATATATAATATAGTATTAATATATTATACTATTAGTCTATTACTATATCTTATAGTATAATTACTAATACTATAGTATCATACTATTAGTATGTTAGTGATTTAATATTATATATATTAAATCTCTAATCTCTTATACTTGATATATATATTAATATATATAAATATTAGTAATACACTAATAGTATTAGTATTAGTTATACTAGTAGTGATATTAGTTATACTAATAGTTATATTAGTATTAGTTACTATTAATACTATATTATACTAATAGTGATATTAATACTATATATAGTTATTAGTTACTATTAATACTATATTATACTAATAGTGATATTAATACTATATATAGTTATAATGATTAGTATAACTACATTAGCTTTAGTTATAGTGATTTAGCATAACTATATTAGTATAAGTTATAGTGAATTAGTGATTTAGTATAGGTATAATACTATAAGTTATAACTATAGTCTATAATAGTATTAGTATAAATATTAGTATTAGTTAAAGTGGATTACTAATAGTATTAGTATTAGACCATAAATCTAATTAATATACTAATGTATATTAGTATTACTAATATATTTATCAAAAGGATTATGTTGAGAATTTATTAAGTCAAAAAATATAATTAATAAAAGATATTGTTATATAAAATTTATATGAATAATACTTTAGTTATTATACATTAGTATTATATGTTATTCTAAATTTATAGATTAATGTTTATCCATTAATATTACATGTTGATGTTATTATGCATCTTAGTGTTTATAGTATATTATATATACAGTAGTATTATATGTTATTATATTTATACATTAGTAATTTAGTGTTACAACTTACATATAACATGGTAGTAATATTGTAAATTTGTAATAGTATGATATTTACATATAGTCATATACTAAACTATTATTCATTATTAGTCAATTTAGTTTCTATATTATAGTATAAATATATTATTTAACTAGTATATTATTGAGTTTAACTAACTATATAAAATATAGTTGTATAAAACTTAAATGATTAATATATAAAAAAACACATATATTTTTATAAAATATGTATAAAATCGGAGGTGGAGTCGGAGGACCAAGTCGGAGGCGGATTAGAGCAAAGTCGGAGTCGATTCTTCAATGACTCCGACTCCGACTTCCAATAGGGAAAAAACTCTGACTCCGACTCCGACTCCGACTTGTCGGAGTCGGTGCGGACCCTGAGCGGAGTCGGATTCGGAGTCGAATTGTTGGATTTTTGCTCAGCCCTATATTTTGTGTAAGTTTTAGTATAGTAGGATGACTCTTTTATAGATTGCTTTCACAATAAAATCTCACACTTAAGTAATGCGAAACTCTTGTATTATTTTGACAATTTATAAAAGGGTTATCCTACTACACTACAACTTACACAAAATATTAAATAAAAGTTTTATTTAATACATATTACTATATTTATATATAGTACAAATAATAAATATTTATAAATATGTATAGTATAAATATATATTTATATAATAAAATATATAAGTGCATGGCGGGGGAAATCAGTGGTGGAACTAGGAATTTGTTGTAAGGGGGCCGAGCAAAGCTAAAACTATAATAAAATATATTTTATTATATTTCTGAGTCAAAATAATTTATAAGATCAAAATAATTTTGTAAAATGGACCAACATAATTTTTTAGAGAGAGGACCAGCACAATATGAGATTAATATAATACTATTAAATCAAAAAAAATTAATATATATTTTTTTTCAAACTTTGGGGCCCCCTACCCCTTAATAGGTCCGCCATTGGGGGAAATGCGAAGCGGGGTAGCGAGGAGTGAGGCCTCGCTACCCACCCTTACACAAAAAAACTAAAATCCTAAGTAGAGGAGAGAACAAACAGGGGAAAATGGGTTATATAGTAGAAGAAAGGGAACCAGAAGGAGTCCTCGAATGGCAACAAATAAAGGAAGCCTTGCTTGGATAATGAAAACGTTTCATCTCATCTCATCTCATCTATATAATTTTTCTAAATTTTTACACAAAATATAATAGACAATTCAATTTTTTTAAATCTCAAAATAATAATATTTTAACAAGATTTTATTCAACTTTCATCTAAAACCATCTCATTTCATCTCACTATCCAAACCACACCTTAGGCCTCCTCATTTGAATGGTGAGATGATCTGTAAATAATAGTGAAATTGTTTGTAAATAGTAGTGAATTATGGAGTTTTAGGAAATGAGAAAGAAAAAATTGAATGAAAATATTATAAAGTTAAAATACTGTTAGAATATAATTTTTTTAATATTATTTTTATTTAAGAATTTAAAAAAATTGAATTATTTTTTTTATTTTAGAAGATATCATCCATTGGCATAGTTTAATTTAGAAGATAAATTTTAAAATCTCAAATGTCAAATTATGATATGTTGATGATGTGTGGTGTAAAGACTTTCAAATAACACTACATCTATTAATAATAAATAATAAAAATTTTAAATCGATATCATATTGAAAAAATTAAAAAAAAAATCTGATTAAATATCGTTAAATAAATAGCCTTTCTCATCATTTAAATATATAAATTGAAGGAAGTTTGGTTTTACAAAATACAAGGAAAGGCAAAACAAAAGAACAAAAATGAAAAAACTAGCAAGCAGCAACAAGGAAGTCAGTCGCACGTGCATCCCATGCAGTCCTGGTCAACCAATTCAGTACACCTTGGACTATCCGGTACAATCAGACTTTGTTCGTTAGCTCCCGCCTCTACCTTCGAAGCTCTTTTTTTCTCTCTTCTTTTGGAGAGATCGTTCTCTGATTCTCCTGGAGATCAGAGACAGTGATGGCGATTCTGTATGCGGTGGTGGCTCGGGGGACGGTGGTGCTGGCGGAGTTTAGCGCCGTGACGGGGAACCCAGGGGCGGTGGCGAGGCGGATCCTCGAGAAGATTCCGTCTCAGGCCGATTCCAGGCTCTGCTTCTCTCAGGAAACCTACATCTTCCACATACTTCGATCCGATGGCCTCACCTTCCTCTGCATGGCCAACAACACCTTCGGCAGTGCGTATTCCTTTTTCTTTTCTTTATTTTTTGCCACTCTCTCCACTATTCCTTTCTCGCCAATCGCTATCCCCATGTTTTGGTGCTGTTAACAGCCTGGCTTCTCGGGGAGGGCTTAAGGGATTATCGATTTTCGCTCTGAAAATTTCTGTTTTAAGATTTGAGGTTGTCAGGTTGATAAGACTTGGCTTATGTAATCTAATCTTATGTCGGTCAGTTGATTAGACTCGACTTATGTCATCTAATCTTTATGTGGGTCAGTTGATAGACTTGACTTTTGTATATGTGATATGGAGTCAGAACAGTTAAAAATAGGCTGCGGCTTGAATCAGTACGACTTAGGTACGGGGTTTGAGCTTCAGTTCAATGTTTTGATTTGAGTTTTATGAGTTGGTTCAAAAAATGATCTGATAATAATGAATCTAATTGATGTTTCAATTTTGCTATTGTTTATATATATCTCGATTGAGCAAAACTGATAACAGATCATTTGATTAAATTCTGAGGAACTGGGAAAAACAATGCAGACTACGAGTTGTTATGGCAGTTTCACTCTTAGGGGGATGATAGCATGCTCAATGCCATCAAATGATGGTACAGGAGTAGCCAGTTTATCTTTCATCACTTTTTGATTCAGAACTACCTGTAATAGGTTACATTTTTTCATTTTTTTAGGCCAACTTTTTAGCAATCAAAGATTGAGTTAGCTAAATTCTGTGTATCAATGATGTGATTTTCAAGTTGGTAGTTAGAAGTTCTGTGACTATCACAAAAGCTTTTGTCTTGGTACTGAATGGCGAACTTCTGCAGTGCCTGTTGTACCATGTTGTTATTCTGGTCAGCTCAGCAGACATTTCATCTGGAGAACCTTATTGTATTCTTCTCATGATATAAATGGTTGAGTTGTGAAAGGAGTACATAGAATTTGATTGCTCTCACTTTATGTAATGAGGAAATGAACAATGATAAAGGCAGGCATACATGTCTATTGAAAAGAGTATGATTCACTATGAACTAACTAAGAAAAAACCTATCCACCATTTTTAGATTTGAAGAATTCCTTTTAGGGTTTGGCAGAAAGGTGAGAAAGAAAAGATAAGAGAAAAGAGGGCAGAGAACAATCTAACTCTGCTTCATCAAACTTTCGGCATATATATATGTCTATGTTTTACAATTAAAGGATTTGAATTCCATTCTTTAATAATACTAAGACTTAACAAGCCATAAATATCCTAACACCAGTTTTTTGTCGAACTTATATGACGTGTAAAACTCACTCAATCTATACTATTGTTTGACCTTATGCATCCCATTCTTCCGCCCAACATCCAGGTCTGTATGAACTCACCTCTGTTAAAATATCTTGTAAACTACTCAATATTGGATGGAGTTTTTCTTGTGTGTCATGATCTATAAGTTGTTTGGAAAATCCATTTTGTTTTTATGAATTTCCTCGATTATTTTTCTATTTAATATCTTTCATGGACTGTTTTTACCCTCCCCCCTCCTCATTGTGTTTCCTTCTCTTCTTTTTGCGTTTCTGTTCTTGACCCTCTGTTTGTGGTTGCTTGTGCCTTGGTCCAGGGAGGATCCCTTTTTCTTACTTGGAGGATATTCACATGAGATTCATGAAAAACTATGGCAGAGTGGCCAACTATGCACCTGCTTATGCAATGAATGATGAGTTCTCAAGAGTCTTGCATCGGCAAATGGAATTTTTCTCTAGTAATCCTAGTGCAGATACTCTTAACCGTGTAAGAGGTGAAGTTAGTGAGGCAAGTACCTTGTTTTTTTTTGCGCATAAATTTGCTTCCTGTTTCTTCATTCTTATTTATGTATACCTCTAACAATGCAAAGATAGTTGCTTTTAATGATTTTAAATTACAGCAATTTCCCAGGTCATATACACTTCAATTTTGGGTTCAATCTTAATCATTTATAGTTAGCTATTTCAGTTTGTGCCTATTAGCAATTGAAAATAAGGCATTGTCATTGTTAGAGCATCTGGTCAAATTGTGTGTACAAATTTATATTTTTTCCTCTCATGAAGGTGGGTCATGTGGGTTGTTGCATCTAGGCCCCTTTTGGATTCAGAAAGTGTTTCATTTCATCTCATCTCATCACTACAACTTTCTCAAATTCTCATATAAAATATAATAAATAATTCATCTTTTTCAAATCCCAAAAAAATAATAATTTTAAAAAATAATATTCTAACAATATTTTTTTCAACTTTCATCTTTCATCTAAAACCATCTCATCTTATCTCTGAATCCAAACCAGCCCTAAGTAAGTCTCTTTCTCTCTTTTGCCCGAGGGCCAAAGTGTCTATCATTTTCTTTTGTTTATTTTTTGAGATCATTTTTGGACCTCTAAGGTGGGGTTTAGATAGTGAGATGAGATGAGATGGTTTTAAATGAAGTTTAAAGTTGAATAAAATATTGTTAGAATATTTTTTTTTTTAATATTATCATTGTTTTGGAATTTTAAAAAAATGAATTATTTATTGTATTTTTTGTGGAAATTTGTGAAAATTGTAATGATGAGATAAGATGATTTTACCAATTTAACATGAGATGAGATGGTTTTAGATGAAAGTTGAATGAAATATTGTTAGAATCTTTTTTTTAATATTATTATTGTTTTGGAATTTGAAAAAATTGAATTGTTTATTGTATTTTATGTGGGAATTTGTGAAAATTGTAATGATGAGATGAGATGGGTTGAGATGATTTTGGTATCCAAACTAAGCCTAATAGTTACATTGTAACTCTTAAACTTAACATGTGAAGATTAGAAAAAAAAACTTTTTTAGATTGAAACTTCCAGAAAATTTCATATCTGTCCTCTTCGCTGTGATCTGAAATTTGTCATGGATAAATCTGGCGTTACAATTTCTTCCCTTATTTTTATATGCTATCTATACTTTTTTTTTTGTTCTCTTCTTGTCAGTCTTTTATTATAGTTGTAGTCATAGCATTTTTTTTTTTTTTTTGTGCTTACAAGCTCCAAAACGTGGTATCCAGATTCGTACTATCATGGTGGAAAACATAGAGAAGATACTGGAGAGAGGTGACCGGATTGAACTTCTTGTTGACAAAACTTCAACAATACAAGATGGTGCATTTCACTTCAAGAAACAGTCCAAGCGCCTCCGTCAAGCTATTTGTATGAAAAATGCTAAGCTCGTGTGCGTTTCCTTTATCCCCTTGTGACTTTGGCATATACTAATGTTCAGTTAACAACTAGTTAGTAAAGATCAAATCATCCGAGTCCAGAAAGTAGAAATGTAGACAAACCAACTGCATTTTTTTTCTGTGCTTATATCTGCCTCATTTTAAGAGATTCGGCTTGTATGTGCCTCATGACAATTTATTCCATTTTTGCTCTATTTTTCTCAACATTCCTGGGAGTTGGGTGTTCTTTTACGACAGAACTCTCTGTATTTATGTAAGAATATAGTAACAGGATGATTTACTGAACCTATCATAACTAATCATTGTCAAATCTACAAAACTTTGCTGCAACTTTGAGGTAGAATTTGCAAAATTGCTAAATAGAAGAGGCCTGTGTTATGGCATATATTCTTGGGCAATGAAGTAACATGACTATGAGTTGAGATCTGTTAAAATGAGGAATTGGGACTTGAGATGAGCTGCCAAAAAATGGCAATGGATCTTGTTAGGGATGCATTGAAGGGAAATTCATTTTAGTACACAATGTGTTTCTTTCAGGGGCAGCCTCCATGACACCCCACCCCATGTTAAAAAAAGGTGAAAAATTAGAGTTTAGGTTTTGTGGAAAAGTGCATTGCCTATAATGAAAGTAAACATAGAGGAGAACATTGATATAGCTGGCTTCAGGCTGTTGAATTGCATGGGATCTAGATCTTTAATTTTGATGTCATTCAGTACTTTCTATGTTTTTTTTTTTTTTTTTTTGGTGATGGCATATAGTGCTTTGAGTTTTAGAGACCAATCTTTGTTTTCTAGTTAGAGCTATTTTTGGACCTTTAATATTGGGTTCTTATTTTGCAAGGATTATGGAATGTTACCATGAACTTAAGAACTGTATAGTGGCTTTTTCAAATAATATCTGGGGATGTTTGGTAATGTTTCTCATCTTATCTCATCTCCTTCTCAAACATCAGACACGATCTTTTTCAAACTAATCATTACAACTTTTTCAAACTAATCATTGCAACTTTTTCAAACTTTCAAACAAAATACAAAAAAGAATTCAACTTTTTCAAATCCCAAAACAAATATAATATTAAAATATTATATTCTAACTTTATAATATTTTTATTCAACTTTTTCTCTCTCATTTTCCAAAACCCCATTAAACATTATAACTCAAACCATTTTACTATTATTTACAAACTATTTCACTACTATTCGCAGATTTCTCATCTCATCTCATTTCCCAAACATCCCTTGAGAGTTTGGACATGACACAAAATGTTATGGTATGTGTTAAAACCACATACCTAATTAACTGTTTACTCTGCTATCATCAGGAAGAGGTTTTCTGTTTCTGTTTTATCATGACTTATCAGCTTCTTTATACTGAAAGAATATTTATCAAAAAAAGGTTTGCTTTATAGAATGAAGAACTTGATTCTATTTATTAATTGTAGGCATTAAGTTGGATTATAACCATAGAATGGAACTGTTGATAGTCCTCGTACATATTAATAGTTTTTGCTGTTAATAGCCTTCGGGCATTATGGTTTTCATCCATATAATGTTTCTCTTATTCGTGACAGGGCACTATTGACATTCTTGATTGTTGTATTGCTGTACATAATAATTGCTGCTTGCTGTGGAGGCATCACTCTACCTTCTTGCAGATCTTGATTTCCATTCTTGCTGTGTCTAAATTCAGCTGAGGTATGTCATGAATGGATTTTTAAATGATGTCTGTTTGTTTCTTGTTAGAGAGGCTCTGAAGGCTTCATGGTCCACGTTTTTTTAGGGTATTTAGAAATATGGCATCCTGGTCTCTGTAAGCTCCCAAAATTATCCTTTAACTTCTAGCTGTTGATGCACTTGATGTTGGAACTAATGTTTATATTTGGAAGCATTTTGAGTGCTGTTGGATTGTTATGCTTAATCTTTTTTTTTTTCGAAGTTTACGAATCTACAAGTTAATTTATTATTTAGTACAAAGTGTTGATCTGTTCGTTCACACTATCCTATCAATTATCTGATTTTGTTTAATTTCATGTTCATTGTCGATTTCTCATTCTATTAATTTTTTTTTTCATTTATGAAACGGGTATATTATACCATTGCCTCAATAAGCCCAATCAGGGATTAGTACCACAAAGCTGCTTTGCCATTGCTTTCCTGCTTCTATCCTTTATGTTTGTGTATTTTCTTAAAAAAAGTCCTTGGATGTTGAGTTAAATACATGTGAGATAATGCTTATGAATTATATGATAAGAGAACAGGGTGGCCTGAAGTCAGATTCTGCCTGGACTAGGCTGTAGTTTAAGCGAGGTAGGATTTCAAGGCAGGAGTAGCACAAAAGAACTATAAATATGTTGGTGGAGGAAGCTCTCCCCCCTTCATTTTTTAGGCCACCATTATGTGTTTTTACACATATATATAAATTCACTAAACATTTTTAGTATTTTGGATAAGATTGTAAATTATAGATGGAGGAGATATAATCCAATGGTAGACTTGACAAAGTATTAATTTGTTGAATTTTAATAAGAAAAAATAACATCGCCAAGAGTTACACCAGGGGCAACATGAATCCAACCATCTAATCTTTTTCTCTTTTTAATTTAGTTGCATTTCTAATTGAGTGAATCATGAGATGGCATCAAATTTGAAACTTGCCATCCTCATTTGACGGCGGAAAATCTGGTCAGAAATTAGATTTCAAAATTCTAATCTCCATGCCATTTGAACTGATTTCCTTGGCAAAAATATATAACCAAGGTAATTTAAACTGGGGGAAAAAAAAGAAACTGTCATAGTAATGCCATTCACGGACTTAAAATCATAGTAATGTCATTCACAGACTTAAAATGTTTTCTGTGGATGACATTTCTTTTTTCTTGGAGGAACATTTGGAGGAGTAAGCCTGTAAAGTGCCTCTAAAAGCTGCTTTCTTTGTATGGACAGCTTCCTTGGAGAAGATCCTGACCATGGGCAACCTATTGGAAATTCTGGATCATCATGATTGACCAGCACTGCATGTGTAGAAAAAGTGGTGATACCGTGAATCATGAGCTACTTTATTGTGAGATTGCCAGGCCTTGTGGGATGATTTCTTCAGCAGAGTTGTGTTAGCATGGGTTCCTGGGAGAGTGGCTGATCTTCTTGGTAGATGAGTCTTTATGGCATCCTACAAATTGCCACAATATGGAAGATGGTTCCCATATGCCTTCTGTGGTGCATTTGAAGTGGAAGAAATTATCAGAACTTTGAAAATAAGGAACGTTATTAGAAGTCTCTTTTTCAATACATTATTTCTCTTGGCAATATCTATAGATTTTAATGAGCTCAGTTTTGATGATTTCCTGGTATCAATTTCTTCTTCCTAGCTAGCAGTCTTCTCTGCTTCATTTCCCTTGTACTTGGGTTAAAGCCTATTCCTCTATTGATATTAATAAATTTTGTACTTATTAAAAATCATATCATCTGTGTTCTGGTCTGAGTTTATTAGAACACGTCTGAGCCTTGTAATCTTTGCATGACTTGATGTTTGTAATCAAATAACCCATCAAATAGCCAAAATTATAAAGTCTGCATGCTTTTTATTTCTATCTGAGCTTCTATACTTGCTTATAGTTTGATCTGAGAAACGCCCGAAAATATGAGAATAACTGCACATCACAACATCTGAGCATTGACTTATTGAGAATTCCAAAATCTTGACTTGTGGTGGGCTGTTTGCTCCAAGACTATAAATGCTTCTTTTTTTTCTCCTAGCACTTGAGTAGAGCATGAGAAGCTTGAAAAATGGAGGTTATAAATATTGATGATACCAATTCAGTGTAAATTATCTCTGCAGTTTTCTCCATCAGAAACAATTCACTTCAGAACTTCCTTTAATCCTGTTGGAGTTTCTTTGAGTTGGTCTATAGCATGCTGCATGCATATCTTTGCATAACAGAGTCAGGCTATCAAAGCCGGAGGTTCATAGTTTTTCTTCCTCTTTTTCCCCCTTCAAAGCCGGATGTGGTGTATCATAAGATGTGGCTGAGCTTTGAGTGTAATGTTTCTTGTTTGATGTTGATTTGTTAGTAGGAAACTCAAGTACATAAATAACAATTTAGAAAATGAATTTCTTAATATCAATCTCGACAAATGGGTGTAGACAACAAAAGATGATATCTTTACTCCCTTCATTCCCCTTTCCGCTTTCTGTCCACAGGCAAATCTGTCATCTTTCCTAGATTTTTCTTCTATTGTGTCTTTTTTTTTCTTCTTTTCCTTTCTGGATGGTTGAAGATGGATCCACCACTTTTGTGCTTCAACCTTGTCACATTCGCCCCACCATCATTCCCCCCAGCCACCAATCCACCATGTTCCAGCAGCCATCACCCTCCTTCGGCCAGTGCAAGAGCCTCATGCACTGCCTAGCCCCATGTAGCTCTCACAAGCCACTATACACCACAATAGACTAGTTTCTTCCATAAATTAAAAAGAAGCGACTCCCTTACCTACTCGCTCTCGCGAGGTTGACATCCCATCTCATGTCCAAAGATGAGCAACTGTAGTTTTTTAGTATTGGGAATTTGGATCTCCCAAATTCACCACCTAAGATCCACCATTTGTAAGAATATTAAGAAAAATAGAGAAATAATAACAACACAAGAATTTACGTGGAAAACTTTCAAAACAAGAGAAAACCACCAGACCCAGAGAAGAAAATTCACTATGTGAAAAATTGTTACAATCACATAATTTTTATTCTCACCCCAAAATACACCAACAAAGCTTCTCTACTAGCAAAACTTTAACTCTCATATATTTCCCTTAAAATGCTAACAGAGGAATTTTACTAAAGTCAAAAGTTACTAGTTAATCTTCTAACTGGTGCACTTAATCAAGGAGGTTAACCCTCCTTTTATAGGCCTTAGGCCTTGGCTCTTCTCTCATTCCCCATTGATGTGGCACTCCAAAGAGCAAAAAATCAACAATTTTCACCTTGTGACTTTGGCTGGTCCCACAACCACGCTCCACCTCGATGAAGATCTTCGTAGTTTCTGCTATCATGCGCCACCATAAAAGCATACATATTCAGAATAAATCAATTCCAATCATTTCACTTCAGCCCATGTCGAAAATAACCTTGCTAAAAATTATGGTGGAACTTTGACATTTGGCTTTCCTGGAAGTCCATCAGTCATCGACATGAATTTCCACCACACACCCCTGCATCACTGCCAAACCAATGCATGTGTGCAAACTTATAGACCCGCTAACATTAACACATCTTCTATCATGACAACTTTGAGGATTAGCGACATGCCATGAGGATGTACATGTCTATTCTCAATAGACATCGTCTTCCATGGAGAGAGAAACAAAGTTAGCTTCAGTACAAGTATCTCCATTTACTGACTTGAAGTCACTTACCGAACCTGCTCCAACTCTTGGATAATTTTTCTTGATGTGCCCAAATTGTCCATACCCCCAGCAGACTGCTTTCTTCTTCATGAAGTTCTTCTTCTTCCCATTACCAGCTACTACCATTGCTAAGTTCTTAGGTGGACTATTACTTCCACCAATTAGTCTTCTCTCTTCAGAAAAAAATTTTTACTGGTAACCTCTAAAAAAATTATTTTCTCCTTCCAATGTATCAAAATAGGCTTCATATGCTCATAAGAAGGTGGAAGAGACCAGATGAGCCTCAAGGCTTGATCCTCATCATCATCATCAATTTTAACTCCAATAGGTTCTAGCTCAGAGACAATGCCATTGAGAACAATTAAATGATCTGAAATAGTCGTACCTTTACTCATCCACAGTGTATGAAACTGCTCTTTCAGGTACAACCGATTTAAGACGCATTTAGTCTAATACAACTCTTCGAGTCTTTTCCAGAGTTCTTTTGCCATTGATATTCCATGTATATTTGCGAGAACATTCTTGGCTAGGCATAGACATATCGCACTTACTGCTCTAAAATCTAGATCCTCCCAATTTTCATTGCTCATTACAAATCTGCTCTTTGTTTCACCAATCACGCTAGTACCATTACTGACTTCAAGGGTTAGTCTGCCCTTCAATGCCTAGTGTAATCCTAATTGAATCAAAGCATCATTGACTTGCATTGCCACAAGCCAAAATTGATTCTCCCATCAAATTTCTCCACCTCAAATCTGATCGGATTTAAAGCCTTACTTCCTGGCATTGCGTCGATGAATTTTACCGTAGAAATGAGTAGTACTCACTAAGTAAGTTTCTAGGAAAGATTGGAGGGTCACAATGGTCTCCCTTAAATTCCAATCTTCTAGATTGAATCTCATTAGATAGTACGTATCCACACTACCACACCAAAACTCCACCCCACCAAAATGACCTAGGCTCTGATACCACTTGTTAAAAATTTGGACCTCCCAAATTCACCCTTTAGAATCTACCCTTTGCAGGAATATCAAGAAAAATAAAGAAATAATAACAATACAAGAGTTTACGTGGAAAACTCTAAAAAACAGGAGAAAAACTACCAGACTCAGAGAAGAAAATTCACTATGTGAAAAATTATTACAATTACACAATTTTTCTCCTCATCTCAAAATACACCCACAAAGCTTCCCCATTAGTAAAATTTTTTTTTTGATGAGTAATAAGAAATTTTATTTATATAAAGATAGGCGTAAGCTAAGTACACCAGAAGTATACATGTGAAAATACCGCTTTAAGAACTAGAAACTGTTATAAGGAAATCATGGAAGCTGACACCATTAAAATTTAAAACAATGGCCCCCGTAAATAAAGTCTTTCATAAAAAAACTCATAAACTCTTCTGCAGAGCGTTCATGATTCTCAAAATGTCTATCATTTCTTTCACTCCAGATATAACAAAGAATACAAATGGGGCCATCTTCCACATAGATGCAATTTGTGCTGTCCCTGAGGTCCCTCTCCAACTTGCAAGTAATTCAACTACCCTTCCCGGCATTGTCTATGCTAGCCTCATTCTACTAAAAAAATGATTCTATGTATCTCGGGCAAACTCATAGTGTGAGAGTAAATGGTCCACTGTTTTCCCATTGTTTTTACACATACAATACCGATCCATAATTACCAAGCCACGTCTTCTTAAGTTATCGATGGTTAGAATCTTCCCAAGGGTTGCTGTCCAAACAAAGAAGGACAGTAGCTCTTGGAAGGTACTTTACACCTCCATATACTCTTCCACGGAAAGTTGGGTGAAGATTAAGTTGTGAGTGTCTCATAAAAAGAAACTACTGACAATTTTCTTTTCATAGAATGACTCCAAACTAACTTGTCTTCAGCTATAACAGCAGGAGGAATATTATGTAGTAAGTTAAAAAATTCCACCAGCACACACACCTCCCAGTCATGAGCCTCCCTAGTGAGATTGATGGTCCAATCATGTGTAAATCCCTGCAAGTCAGCCACTATCACTTCTTTCTCCCGTGCAATTATGAAAATAGTAGGGTAGGTAACCTTAAGAGCTGTGTCTCCCATCCACACATCATGTCAAAAACTAATCCCCTGACCATTCCCTATACACAGCTCTGTATTACTAAAAGAAACCCTCCATCCTTTCCTTATATGCTTCCATAACCCCACACTATATGCCCCCTCCCTTCATTAGAGCACCAACCCCCTTGCACTCTTGTACTTCGCATCAATCACCCCTTTCCATAAGGTTTCCCTCTCATAGTAATAGCGCCACAACCATTTTCTTAATATGCAATGCTAGCTGTAAGGGGAAATAAAGATAAAAAATATGTGAGAATGTTAGATAAAGTATTTAATAAGTGTGATCCGCCCCTTAGATAAATACAAAATTTTCCACCCGGCTAGCCTATGTTCTAATTTTTCTATCACCTCTGCCCAAATTGTCTTAGTTTTAAAAGTTGCACCTAATGGGAGTCGAAGATACTTCATAGGCAGAGAAGAGACCCTGCACCCCAAGATGTTGGCCAGCCCCCTAATGTCTCTTACATCACCCACTGCAACCATCCCCGTCTTGACAAGATTTATCTTTAAAGCGAATACTGCTTCAAAACAAAGTAGAATGACCTTCAACGATTGAATATACCCTAAATTATCCTCACAAAACAATAGTATATCGTCTGCGAACAGAAGATGAGAAATAATAGTCAGGCCATGACGGTTCTCCACTGAAAATCTTGAAAGAAAGCGACCTTCTACAGAAGTCAAAACCATTCTACTTAAAGCCTCCATCACAATAACAAATAAAAGAGGACGCGAGCTATTAAAGAAACCCACAGATTCACCATTTACCAAGATCGATAAATGAGCTGATGACACACAATGCCTCATCCATCTCCTCCATCTTTCCCCAAAACCACAACAACCCAGCAAATATAGCAAAAACTTCCAATTGACATGATCATAGGCCTTCTCCATGTCCAATTTGTAGAAAATACCTGGATCTCTCGACTTTAGCCGGTTGTCCAAGCATTCGTTGGCTACAAGAACTGAATCCAATATTTGCCTACCTTGTACAAAGGCATTTTGAAACTTCGAAATAATATTATCCATGACTGTGCTCATTGAGTATCTTGTACACGCTGCCCACAAGACTAATAGGCCTGAAATCTTGCATCTCTCTTGCACCCGCCTTTTTAGAGATAAGTGCAAAGGTAACATTAAATCTCTTCTTGAATTTACCAAGAATAAAGAATTCCTGGAAAACTAGCATTATATCATCTCTCACCACCTCCCAACAAGTCTGAAAAAATGTCATATTAAAACCATCCGGCCCTGGGGCTTTATCTTTGTTCATTTTTCTAATGACTTGGTGTACCTCTTCTTCTTCAAAAGATCTCTCCAACCAAGCCATACTAATTTGATCAATGACCTCAAAAGCTAAACCATCAACTGTTGGCCTCCATGCATACGGTTCTTCCAAAAAATGTTCAAAATGTCCAGCTACATAATCTTTAATTACTGCTTGATCTGAAACTGAACTGTCTTCTATGTTCATGGACTCAATTGAGTTGAACCTCCTATGAGAGTTTGCAACATGGTGAAAAAACTTTGTACATTTATTCCCCTCTTTAAGCCACAAAGCCATTGACTTTTGCCTTCACGATATCTCCTCTATTAGGATCAACCTTTCTAACTTTGAAACTATTTGACCTTTGCGATCATCCTCATCTTTCACACCCTCCAATCTTTGTAGTTCTTGAAGGAGGGACTTCTTCTATAGTGCTACATTACCAAATACATGTTCATTCCATGTTTTCAAATTCATCTTCAAAACTTTCAATTTTCTCGCCAATACATTGCTCGGAGTGCCCTGTAATTGATATAAACTCCACCATTGCCTAACCAAATCCACAAACCCCTCAGATTTTAACCACATATTCTCAAACTTGAAAGGTCTTCTACCCCCCACAATCTAACATTATAGAAAAATGATCCGAACACAACCGAGGAAGTCTTTTCAGACATGAATCTGGAAATTGCATCTCCCATGAAGAAGAAATGAGAAATTCGTCCAATCTTGACCAGGTGTGGTTGTTAGACCAAGTATAATCCCCTCCCATGAGAGGTATGTCCATGAGTCCCAACTCGAAAATGAGATCCGAAAATTCTCCCATAGCATGATTTAGTCGTCCCTCTCTCGATCTTTCACTTGGAAATCTTATCACATTAAAATCTCCACTAATGCACCATGGAACCTCCCACCACGAACACAAACCAGCAAGCTCAACCCAAAGCAATCGTCGCTCACACTCCAAGTTAGGACCATACACCCTAGTAGATGCTCACACAAAGTTATCTTCAAAATTTTTAAACAAGCATCTCACCAAATATTCTCCCACAACCTCATTAATATTTTCCACCACCATTTTATCCTATATAACCAATATTCCACCCGACGCCCCTTTCGAAGGTATGTATGCTCTGCCTACATATTGGTAGCCCCATATACTCTTAATAGTTTTTCTTGTGATAAATTTCAATTTAGTTTCCTGCCAACAAATGATATCCACCTTCCATTGTCTTAGCAACGATCTTATGTGTAGGCGTTTATTAATTTCATTCAACCCCCTAACATTCTAAATCATAATTTGAGGCTTCATTTATCAACTATTACAATCCTCCTTTTGTTACATCCACAACTCACACTTCCCTTCTTTCCATCATAATTAAAAGACCAAGTTTGCCTCTTTAACTCCATGTTTCTATGTCCATGGGCCTTCATGTTGATATCCTGCCTCATTAGCAAATCTTTAACTCTCACATCTTCCCCTTTTACAAAAAAATGCCAACAGAGAAATTTTACTAAAGTCAAAAGTTACTAGTTAAACTTTTAACTAGTGCACTTAATCAAGGAGGTTAACCCTCCTTTTATATAGGCCTTGAGTTTTGGCTCTTCCCTCATTCCCTACCAATGTGAAACTCCAAAGAGCAAAAAACCAACATTTTTTTTACTATATTTAGCAATCCCATATTGGTGGGTAATGAAATATGAGTATGGGCTAAGGCCTATAAAAGGAGGCTTAGCCTCCTTGATTAAGTGCACAAGTCAAAAGCTTAACTAGTAACTTTTTATTTTAGTAAAATTCTTCTGTTGGCATTTTTTTGTAAAATGAGAAGAGGTGTGAGTTAAAGTTTTGCTAGTAAGAAAGTTTTGTGGGTGTATTTGGAGTGAACAGAAAAATTGTGTAATTATAATAATTTTTCACATAATGAATTTTCTTATCTGGGTTTGGTGGTTTTTCTATTATTTTTTAGAGTTTTCCACCTAAATTCTTATGTTGTTGTTATTTCTTTATTTTTCTTGATATTGCTGCGAATGGTGGATCCTAAGGGGTGAATTTAGGAGATCCAAATTCCCAACAAGTAGTATCAGAGCCTAGGTCATTTGGGTGGGGTGGAGTTTTGGTGTGGTAGTATGGATACATACTATCTAAGGAGGTTTTGTCTACGAGATTGGAATTTAAACTGGACCATTGTAACCCTCCAATCTTTCCTCGGAACTTACTTAGTGAGTACTATTCATTTTTATGGTAAAATGTATCGACGCAATGTCAAGAAGTAAGACTTCAAATTGTATCAGATTTGAGGTGGAGAAATTTGATAGTAGAATCAATTTTGGCTTGTGACAAGTGCAAATCAATGATGTTTTGATTTAATCAGGATTACAAAAGGCGTTGAATGGCAAACCAACCCTGAACTCAGCATTTGTATTGGCGTGATTGGTAAAATAAAGAGCATATTTGTAGAAGATTGAGAGGATTTGTATCTGAGAGCAACAAGTGCAATATGTTTGTGCCTGGCCAAGAATGTTCTTGCAAATGTATATGAAATATCTATGGCAAAGAAACTCTGGAAAAGCTCGAAGAGTTATATCAGACGAAGAGCGTCTCAAATCGGGTGTACCTAAAGGAGCAGTTTCATACATTATGGATGAGTGAATGTACGACTATTTCAGATCATTTAAGTGTTCTCAATAATATTGTCTCTGAGTTAGAATCTATTAGAGTTAAAATTGATGATGAGGATCAAGCATTGAGGCTCATCTAGTCTCTTCCACCTTCCTATAAGTATATAAAGCCTATTTTGATACATGGGAATGAGAAAATAATTTTTCATAGGTTATCAGTAAACTTTTTTTTGAAGAGAGAAGACTAAGTGATGGAAGTAATGGTCCACCTAAGAACTTAACAATGGTAGCAACTGGTAATGGGAAGAAGAATAACTCCATGAAAAAGAAA
Source organism: Juglans regia (assembly GCF_001411555.2). Lineage (NCBI taxonomy): Eukaryota > Viridiplantae > Streptophyta > Magnoliopsida > Fagales > Juglandaceae > Juglans > Juglans regia. The sequence continues at coordinate 16,778,052 of NC_049905.1, read as the reverse complement.
GCAGTCTGTTGGGGGTGTGGACAATCTGGACACATCAAGAAAAATTGTTTAAGTGCTAGAGCAGGTTCGACAAGTGGCTCTAAGTCAGTAAATGAAGATACAGTAATAAAGCTAACTTTGTGTCTTTCTCCATGGAAGACGATGTCCTTTGAAAAGGACATGTACATCCTCATGGCATGTCGTTAATTCTCAAAGTTGCAATGATAGAGGATGTGTTAATGTTACTGAGTCCACAAGTTTGCACACATGCATTGGTTTGGCATTGATCCAGGGTGTGTGGTGGAAATTCATGTCGATGGCTGATGAACTTCCAGGAAAGTCAAACGTGGAAGTTACACCATAATTTCCAGTAATGTTGATTTTCGACATAGGCCAAAGTGAAATGATTGGAATTGATTTATTCTAAGTGGATGTGCTTTTATGGTGGAGCATGATAGTAGAAACTATGAAGATCTTCATTGAGGTGGAGCGTGGCTCTAGGATCAGTCAAAGTCGTAAGGTGGAGATTATTGGTTTTTTTTTTTTGCTCTCTTTGCTAATCCCACATCGGTGGGTAATGAAAGATAAGCATGACCTAAGGCTAGAGCTGTAATCGAGCTGAGCCGAGCCAATCTTTGGTTTGCCAAACTCGACTCAACTCAAAATACTTGAGCTCAAGCTCGATATTTTTTTTTATTCTTTGTTCAAGCTCGACTTGATAAGCTAAACTCTCAACTCGAGTTCGAGCTTGAGCTCGTCCCACAAACGAGTTCGAGTCGAGCAGAGCTCGATCTCGAGCTCAAGTTCTTTATTTATTTTTTTAATTTTTTGAATAATATTTAATAATTAATAAATCAATAACTAAAATATCTAATATTGAGTATATACAACTAACGAGTAAAACCTCTATTGAATTATAAAATTTTAAAAAATTTATAAATAATTAATATCTAGCTAGTTGATATTTATCCAAAATAACAATATATTATATGTCTACATATATTATTAATATATACACTTAATATGATAGTATATATCTATTTCATATATGGTACCCACATACTAGTATATGAAATTATTAAATTTTATCAACTAATTATTATACAAATTATAAAATATACCTATGAAGTATATTCACTATATAGACATAAATAATTAGATTACATAATATTATATATTTAATAATAAAAGTGGTATGCTTACATTATTAGCTAATACATATATATGTATATATACATAGGTGTATGCATATATTTATCAATATATGAATGAGTTTTAATCGAGTCTAGCTAACGAGTTGACTTGAGCATAAACGAGCAGGCCTTAACAAGTCTTAACCGAGTCGAGTCGAGTTTTGTCGGGTATGTGTCATTTACAAATCGAGCGTGTATCTGCATTCACAAATGAGTTTTTTTTTTTTTTTTTCATGAACAGCCTGGTTCATTTACAGTCCTATCTAAGACCTATAAAAAGAGGCTTAGCTTTCTTGATTAAGTGCACCAGTGAAAAGCTTAACTAGTAACTTTTAATTTTAGTAAAATTTTTCTAATGACCTTTTTTTGTAAAAGCGGAAGATGTGAAAGTTTACTAGTGTGGAAGCTTTGTGGATGTATTTGGGGTGAGGAGAAAAATTGTGTGATTATAATAATTTTTTACATAGTGAATTTTCTTATCTGTATCTGGTGGTTTTTCTCATTTTTGGGAGTTTTCTACGTAAATTCTTGTATTGCTATTAGTTTTCTATTTTTCTTGATATCCTTGCAAATGATAGATCCTAAGGAGTGAATTTGAGATGTCCAAATTCTCAATTGTAGTTTTTTAGTGACTTCCTTGAACCAGTCTGCAACAATATGCACCTCTTCAGCAAAATTACAGCACTCTTACACCGTTATGAACTGCTTCAGCAATCATCTACACGTTGGCCTTTTCCCAACACTTTGACCAAGAAAATATGGAGTCAGTCCAATTTATTGGCTCACTTTTTTTTTTTTTTTTTTTTATCATTGTTTTTATGCTGTTACAACTATTAGGGGATGTTTGTTAAGGCTCCTCACGTTCCTATTTTTTGTACCTTTGGCATTAGCAACATATCATTCACATCTCTTGACTTCTAGAGCTAGGCAATATATATTGCTATTGTGGTTGACAATACTCGTTTGCTGCAGTTCAGCCAAAGAGATGAGATTGCCCTTTGGCGGAGCTGCAGCAAGGGGTAAGATCTATTTGGTCTTTTAGCTTCCTTTTTAGAGGTTTTAAAGCTACACCCATTACATGTGCACATCGTTTGAAGTTCGATATTAATTGAGCTTTTTTAGAGAGAAGTACTATAGTCACAAAGATATTTCGTAAAATGAAATTTACAAATTGACATGATTTTATGTAATACATTAAATTTATTTTACAATAAAAATAAATTTATAATTTAACATATTACATCAAGTTACGTCAGTATCTGAGTTTGATTCTATGAAATTCTTTAGGATCTAAAGCATTTATCTTTTTAGGAACCCTGATAGGTTGGATGTGGAGAAATTTCAAGAGCACTTTATGGTCAGTTTGTTTTTGGCTTTTCTTTATTCTTGCTTGGGGTATGGAACCAATACATTTGCTGTTTTTGCAACTGGGATTCAAGATAATTTGACTCGAAAACTCATATTTTCTTGTTTAATCAGCCAATTTTCAAAAGAAAAATATAAAATACTCAACTTAGCCAGCCCCGATTTGGATTCAAGAATCACTCAATCTCATTTCATCTCATCATTATAATTTTTTTAAATTTTCACATAAAATATAATAATGATTTAATTTTTTCAAATTTTATAACAATAATAATATTAAAAAATAATATTATAATAATATTTTATTCAACTTTTAATTTTTATTTCAAACCATCTCAACACATCTTACTATCCAAACCTAAACTAAATCTTTCTCTATTGCATTTTATTATTCTTTTCAATTCTATTTTACTCTTTATTCTAGTAGTCATATTTTTTGCCATTATACGTCGAATGTCGTGTCTTCCAATGGTCTTATTTTTCAAACAATTATATTATTTCGGTATATAAAAACACGAAGATTTCCTCTCTAATTTTTATTCACACCTCAATACAAATTTCTTTTTCAAACCTCTTTTCAGTGTTATGCTACATAAAATCGGCCTAAACGTCATTCAATTATTTTGAAAAAAAATAAGATTTATTATTAAAAAATAATTAATTTTTTTCAAGAGGGTCTATATTTACTTACTTTTTTAAAAAAAATTGTGTGACACTTATACACTACACGACTGCTAATATTATTTTTCATTTAAAAAAGTTGGTGTTTGAAGGTTTTTTTTTTCTCATAAAATTTAATTTTGTTTTTAGGAAAATGAAAATGCAGCAAATATTTATGGGTAATAGAAAAGAAAATGCTATGGGAATGTCTTTACACCATACATAATTTGCGTACTATTTATCTTCTAAATTAAATTATGAGTTTTTCTATTCCATAGCCATACACTACACGCTTGCTGAGAGAAAAAAAAATAGAGTTTTTCTTAAATTATATCATATAGATGATGTGTGTAATGTAAATTTTTTTAAATAAAATTATTAAAACATTAGGTTCAAAAATAGCCTCCAAATTTTGTTAAATTTTGGGCTTCTTACGTGGACTGGACTTTTAGGCTATGTCCCCTACTTAGATTGACAGGGTGAAAAATCGTGTTTTCGTATCGTGTCAAGTCATGAACATTTAATTATATAGGTCAATCCTAACTCAACTCATTAAGTTAAACGTGTCAAACTTCTAAACCCTAACCTAACTCATTTAGATAATGGATCGTGTCGTGTCATCTTTTTAATAATTAATTAGAAATCTGTTAACATGACATAACTCATTTAAATTTTTTTGTTTCATGTAAATGGGTTGAATTAAAACGTATAACCCATTTGAGCTGATTAATATAATTTTATATAAAAGTTAAAATCTATATTTATTAATAAACATAATCTCTTAAAAAATATATATAAATAGTTTTCAAATTTTAACATATAATAAAATTAATATTACAAGCTATATAATAACAAATATAAGTATATGTCTAAAATTATAATAAAAACAATAAAAATAATTAAAATATAAATATATTGAGAAATACTAATATTATAATTTAATAATAATAAAATTTTAATTTTAAAATAAATTTTAAATAAATTAAAACGAGTTGATTTTATATTAAATAAGTTGATCTATTTATAAATTATATTTTAACAAATTAATTCGTTTTTACCTAAACTCAATTTCAAATCTGTTAATTTTACATCGTATTCGTGTTTTATCGTGTACGTGTAGAGTGCCTGAGCCACCCTACTCAGACACCATCTCCTCCTAGAGGGGCTGAATTGTCAAAACCATCTGAAGAAGGGGAAAAAGGACAGGAGAGAAAGAAGACGACGGAACCTTCTTTCTGAGAAATTATTTGCTTTTCCCCAGAGAGTGCAAAAGTGAGTTCAAACAAAGCAGTTAGTTTCCTCGGCCCCTTTACCTGCGATCTGATCCCATCCCCATCTATTCCTTCACTCTCCTTCGACTTTTCTCCCTCTCGTCCCTATTGGATTGGTGCGCTTCGTGTTAGGGTTTATACTCCGTACCGACAGTAAACGATATGAAGCCGATACGGCTTCCAGAGCCTCCGAGCCCAACCTCCCGCGGTGTTCCTGATATCTTCGAAGTCGGCTTCCTCGGCGCCTTCATCCGCCGAGCCGTTGTCATCGGTAACGGCTCACCGTCCTCCGAGAATCAGAGCTTGGGCTTGGTTCGCGCCCTTGGCCTCGCAGACAAGCATGCCTTATACGTTAGTTCTTTCCTTCAGTTCTACAGAATTCTTTAAACCTTGAATTAACAATTTCGAGCGTTCTTAACATTGAAAGGTCCTGGAATAGATTTGATTAAATATCATTAATCTAGAGCTTATAGATCATGATCATATAGTAGCTAGAAGTGCTGAAGTAGTGTCTTTTGGCGTTTTATTCAGTATATTTATATGCATAGAAATATACTGAATTTTGGAATTTGATTCAATCTATATTTATTTTCTGGAGCTTCATATGCAGAGGGTTACGAGGCCAAGAGGAGGAATAAATGAGTGGCTTCACTGGTTGCCAGTCTCATTTCACAAGATATTATATTATCTCATAAAGCAGATAATTTTATTGACGTCACGCAGGAAGAAACTTACTCCTCTACCTTCAGAAAATGGTGGCCACGGCCTAGGCTTGGCATCTGTTTTAGAAGCTGATGTGAAGCACATTGTGGGCATGGCTCGTGACACTTTCGAAAAGTAGGTTCTTCTTCTACATTTCTTTACAAGATGCCGGTGTTAATAACCTTTTGCTTAATTTTCAGTGTTGGAGGACAAAACCTTTTAAAGTGTGAGACTATGCATGCAACGTGTTTGTATGTGTAGGCACTTTGGAAAGAAGAAACATACATTGGCACTGATTATTTGTTTTAGCTGAAGATATCTTATCTTGCCAATTATATATGAAAATGCATTTAACTCAGAAGTTATTATCTCTGGTTTGCTGCAATGTTTTTATAGCATAGAAAATTAAAAAGGTTATTTTAGCTTTCATAGATATATTATTCATTATTATAGTATAGTATTTTACTACCTTGATAAATATGTTGCTGATATCCCATTTATTAAATTAAAGTAGCTTTTGGTTTACCCAAAATAATGAGATTCATTCCTGTTTATAGATCAAAAAGTTTCTACCTTAGTGATATTCTGTGCTTTGGTCTTGCAATTGGGTCCTGATTTGAGGTTTGTTCCCCTGCATGTGCTTGTTAGAAGTAATATTTCATACAAACATGGGTATACAACATTATGCTTTATTACTTTATAGATACACCCATGGAAGTCTCAATGGAATGCTACTGACATGTAGGAATAATGAGACTGTCTTTATTTGATTAGACCTTCATCACTACCTATCACATACCGTGTGCTAAGTAATAAATATTAAAGTATAGAGTCAAGATAGAGCACTACCTATCACATGCTCCTATGTATCATTTTATCCAATCCTTATGTTATGTCTCCTGTTTGTCTATGGGGGGATTGCATTTTCTTTCCTTTAAAATTTGATGGGGAATTGTATCATTGTATATATCATGTGTACTTGGATTGTTCTTTCACGCTTTCTATTGAAACTTTTATTACTCACCAAAAGAAAAAAATTAACAAACTTTTGATTTGGCAGGTAGGCTACCCTGCATAGATTGGGCATACTAGCATTACAAGCTCTTATAGTGGGAGGGCTGACCTTTCTTGACACTCGTCCTCAAGTTAGAGTGTTTTTTCTCATGTTCATAACACAACCTGTTTAATCCTACCCCCCCACTTAGGCCAACCTGTAGGAGCAATAGTGAAGGCAAACCAAATAAAAGTGAGCAGCACCTATAGCGATAACAAACAGCTACTTATAGCCTAGTTTCCCTCTTATTCATGGAATTCAGTGGGCATTACAAGCTCATAAAATGCAACTGTTGCATTTAGATCGACCAAGTCTAGTTTGGTAACATGCTTTTTTTTTTTTTGGCATTTCATAGAAAATTTTGTCATTAGTAAACCCAAAAGGCATAGTCCAAGTACGTAAGACGTTATAGGAGGACGCCTGATTAGGAACAAAAAGATATAAAAAAAGGTTAATTGCAAAATAAGTACATGAGTTTTACCCTTTTTGCAATTCGAGGCTTCAATTTTCAACTTTTGCAAAATTACCTGAGTATCAAGAAACTCACAATTTGGTACAATCATCAATTTTCCTTTGGAAAACTAACAGGAAGATGTTAGTCTTTTTGATTGGTTGATACATGGCATCAAGATCCACATCAGCCAATCAAAGGCTGAGACATTTACCTAGGTTATTAGGTGAAATTTGAACTCTTCACCCACTCCGTAAAAAGTCTCGTAGCTTCTGTATTCAATTGGCCATACTAGTGGGAATCGGAAACATGGACGAGAAAATGTAGGCAAATTGAAAAGAGTATTCTTGATTAGAGTGATCTTGCTACCTTTAGACAAATACATCTTATTCCATCCAACCGAACAGTGTTCCAGCTTCTAGATCACACGATTTCAAATAGATTTGGCCTTGAAAGAGGCATCCAAGGTCTCAACAGGAGGCCAAGATATATCATTGGCAAAGAGATATCGTATACCAAAATATGCAATATTTTAACCTTCTCAACTTGCACTAGCCAAGTGTTTTGGCATAAGATTAATAAGTTACATAGCAGTTTGAATTTATCTTGCGAGGTCTGGAATGTCTTGAACATATAAGCAAATAAATATATGAAAAGAGAACAAAAGGAGTGACATGTATTGCATGTTTGAAAGGAAACATGTGTCACCTCATGCACAGAAAAACACCTAAATATATACGTGCATGTGTGTCTGATTCAATCCTTCAAATAAAATGCAAATTTATCAAACAAATCCAGCTCCTTTAATTTTAAGACCTGAAACGTAGCATTTGCTGGTGCGGGTTAGGATGAAAGTTTATGCTATTGTAACTCAATGCTGTATACGGGATTGATCTCAAAGTTATATTTTCTTCAGGGATGGACCTTTGTTGGTGGTTGCTTCTGGCAGAGATACAATATCTATTGCAAGTTCCATAAAACGTTTAGCATCTCAAAATGTTTTTGTCGTTCAGGTTTGTTTATGGCATCTCATTTTCATATTATTTTGCACTTGTGGAAGAATTGCTTCTTTTGTCTTGGTTGCTTAATATTAAGATGCTTTATTGCCTAAACCTATAAAACAAAGATGGTTTATTGATTTTTTTTTTTGTTGGAGAGTATCTTTTGGATTTTATTAAGTAATGAAGGCTTTTAAATGCAATTGAGGAAGAAGTTAAGTTACTTGAGAAAGGGCACACTTCTTTCCCTTTGGTTCCAAGACTTGCTAACTTGTATGTGGAGGAACATGGACTCTTGAAGTGCTTGTTGGCACCATGATGCCCCTCGAGCCCCTTTTGTTTGTGGAGCAGTTATCATTTCCTACTCTAGGTTTACGAGGAAAATTTTCATTTTTTACCTCTACCATATTTCCATGAGTCACATTCTATTTGCTTCAAGAGTCTTTCTTTTGCTCTTAATTTCTATTGCTCTTAATTTTGAATCCTAGGGGTTGGCTCAAGTGGTAAAGGCCTTGGGATTGGGGGTATGCTCCCCTTAGGTCTAAGGTTCAAATTCCCTTGGGTGCAAACAATCTCTAGGGGCCATTGGATTGTGAGATTTTCCTCTTAGAATTACCCGAGGACACCCGGTGCCAATCAATGTTTTTTTCCTTTTTGGGCTGCAGTAATTTCAGATTGCATCCTAACAATATACCTTATTTTTAAGAATTAACATGATACTATTCAGAACTTTTTGAGCCAATTAATTTTCTTTGTCGTCTAATGTTTAATATTTTCTTACTTGTAGCCTTAACATTCACTGCTGGTTTCATTGAAATTTGTGTTTCTTTAGCTAATTGTTGTGGGCAAGGATTTGATTGAGTACTCGAGGATATGTTGAGATATTTAGATTTCTGATTTTGCCATTCATTTTGGATTTTGTGTGGCAGATACAACATCCAAGGTCAAATTTGAATAGGTTTGACTTAGTGATTACCCCTCAACATGATTATTATCCTTTGACTCCTCATGCACAGCAGCAGATTCCTCAGTTTCTTCGTAGGTGGATAACTCCACGTGAACCTCCCGATAGGCACGTGGTACGTATCAATAACAATACAGGATGTGCAAAAGTTTGCTTTTTTTGAGAAAGTTAGAAACATTGGCCTTGATGTAGTACTAGCCTCATCATTATTGTGCTGTTAATCTATGGTAAGAACTTTGAATTCAGGTCCTCACCGTGGGAGCTCTTCATCAAATAGATTCTGCTGCTCTTCGTAGTGCAGCCAGCGCATGGCATGATGACTTTGCACCTTTACCAAAACCCCTGCTAGTGGTCAACGTTGGAGGACCTACACGTAAACCTTCTATTATACTTGGTTCTTTCATGTTTGTTGCTTTTCAAGTATTTTCTTTGTGTAGTATGTGCTCACTATGTACACTGTATTTCAACATCAACTTCATGTTGGGTTAGATCGCTGTTCTTGTCTTTTGGTAGCAGTTAACAGAGATGTTACATTCCCAAATAGTTGGAAGCCTTGATTTTGCATATTCAGTTACTCACATGGATTTGGCATAGTGGTCAGGGTCTCCAATATTTGGTACAGGGATACTTGGGAGAATGCAGCCATATCAAGATGAAATTAATTGCCACCAAAGTTATCATTACTGACAGTGTAAATACAAAGTATATCAGACATTCACCTAACTGGGTAAAGCGGGGAAAGTCCTAGAAATTTTGATAAGAAGAAATGGAAAAAAACTGCACCATGTTGGACCATTGTCCAATGAAAGTGTGTTAAGGAAAAAAGACTTGAGCTCTGATACAGATTATTCGCATTCTTTAAAGATATGATCACTCTCTCCAAATGCTCCATAGTAAGATAGATGGGATCATCTTCCAAAATAATGGGCACTGATGGCTAGCAAACTGCCCTTCCCAACATGCTAGAAGATCCATCACTCTAGAGGCATGACATATTCTATCCCTACAAAAGCCATATGCCATAAAGAACAAGCATGGTCTCCCCATTCTTCTTGCACATGCCACATTGATGAATCAAGACAGTGCCCTGCTTCTTCACACTTTCCAGTGTAAGACTCTTCCCTAAAGTCATTGTCCAAGTGAAGAAGTTTGCTCTAGGGGTGCCTTATTCCTCCAAATAAGCTTCCAAGGGAAAGAGGCCCTAGAACACTCCTTTCTTTGATAGGCCTCAAAACCATTTTATCTTATTGTTGTGTCCCACTCAACTTGAATGCCACCCATCAAAGAACTAAGTGAATAGATCCACCTCCTTGATAAAATTTACACAACTGAAAAAGAACCCTTTGAAAGTTGATAGTGATCTGACACAAAAACATCCTTAGAGTGAGCGATTGTGAGTAACTCTAGGAAGGCACCTTTCGGAGATTGGTCACCATACTAGACATCACGCCAAAAATGGATCTTGGGCCCCGTCGCACATAACAAAACTAGTAAAAAGGGAGAGGTCCCCCCAACCCCTTCTAATGTTTTTCCAAAGACCAGCTCCATAAGATCCATTTTTACCTTATGTGAACACCAGCCACCACTCAAACTTCTTGTGTGTCCACTAGCACCCTCTAGAAACTCTCTTTCATTGTCCTAATGTCTTAGTCATTTCCCCAACAAAGCTCGATTAAAGAGAATCAACTTTCTAACCCTCAATCCACCTTCTTCAATCAGAGAACATATTGTGGTCCACCTTACAAGATGTGGTTGTGGCTTAAGCACCTCTACCATACCTCCCCACAAGAAGTCTTGCTGCAACTTTTCCAGTCAGTTAGCAACTCCCATAGGGAATCGGAAAATGGACACATCTTTAACTTTTAACCTATAAGATATGGATATTGGCATTTTTACATCAAAAGCTTGCCTTTCCTTTCATTCTTAAACAATTCATGTGCATTCTTTACATCGTAAGCTTCTCTCTTTATCTTTTAAGCTTGTGTTTGAATCCACCTACTTGCTATATTGGCATTTCAACATCCTGTTTAAGCCTCTCTCTCTCTCTCTCTCTCTCTCTCTCTCTCTCTCCTTTTAACTTTGATGTTCTGCTTTCTATTGAAGCTTAAATATTGCAGCTTCCTCACTTTATTGTCAGATTTAAAGAACTTAATGATTGTTTCCACATGATGGTCATATGAATAGCTTCTTGGTGATCAGAAAATTGCATAGTAGACACCTTATTTTGATTTTGAGATCTTAGTCCACTCTTGAGTCGAGCAACTCTGCCTTCCGTTCACATTCAATTAACCCGCGCTCGATAGTTTGCTCACAACTTTCTAGTGTAATCAACTACTGGTGAGTAACCTTAATGAAAGTTGACAATCTCATTGTAAAGTTTCTCTTGAAGATTATGTCGAAATATTTTTTTTGGTGACTCATCTTTAGCTGTTCCCATCGCTTTTTTTTTATAAGTAAAATATTATATTAATAAGAATAGGCATAGCCCAAGTACACAACAAATATACAAGAGGTAACACCTAGTTAGGAGGAAGATATAGAAACAAGAAAATCATGAAAATCTAGGCCATTGAAATCAACTGCTTTAGCCCATAGGAATAAAGTATTAACAAAGAACAATCTAATCTCCTCCAGTGAGTGCTCCCTATCTTCAAAATTTCGATCATTTTGTTCCTTCCATATGCACCACAGAATACAAATAGGAACTATCTTCCACACAACTGTAATTTGTGGAATACTGCCCAAATTCATCCTACTGGCCAGAAGCTCGACCATAGTAGTAGGCATAGCCCAGGCTAGCTCCAATCTTTTGAAGATATCTTCCCATAACTCCATGGCAACTTCACAATGTTGTAGTAGACGATCCACAATCTTGCCATTCTTTGTGCGCACACAACACCAGTCCACAGCAATCACCCGGCGATTCCGTAAGTTATCTAGGGTCAAAATCTTGCTCAAAGACGCTGTTCAAGAGAAAAATACTGCCTTTAGAGGCACCTTATTTCTCCAAATGCTTTTTCAAGGAAAAGAAAGCTATGCTTTTACTTTAGATATTTACTTGGTTACAATTTATGTTGGATTAAAGAAAGGGCTTAATATGAGATAAACAAGAACGTAATTCACAATAGTTTTTCAACTTACAATCAGAGTTTCCAGATGTATTTTGCAATGCCCAATTCATTTGATAATTTTGAGACCTGGTTTCTCTGTAAAGAAATACCTGATACATTGATTATTTCCATGTACCATGTTATAGACCATTTATTTAATATGTATAAATATATATATGCTTTTTACCACATATTTTTTATTATATTTTTCCGTAAAATATGTGCATCTTTGTGTGTTAGTATTAATTTCTATGTACATGTATTTATGGGATATGAGGCAGCATCTAACTGCAGTGTTCTATAATTGAATATTATTTACACCACTATAATTGTTGTTGTATGATGTATAATTTGTTAGGCACAGTAGGATCTTCTTCCTCCTCCTCAGCCTGATGGGTACATGGAGAACAAAATGATCCAAATGAGGGATTGTCTAAACCAAATCTCTGTTGAAACTTAAGGGATGGTAAAACAAATGACATTTTTTATGATGTGGAACCTCACCAAAGTGGCCAATATTGGGGAGCAAACCCTGGATACATGACCCCAACTATTAAAATTTTCTCTCTGTACACTTACCTCACCAAAGCGGCCAATATTGGGGAGTAAACCCTGGATACATGACCCCAACCATTAAAATTCTCTCTGTACACTTTGCAATAATTTTCCCTGTTGAAACTAATGATCTTGCTAGTGCAATTTTGAGTTGGTTATGATGGGATTCTTTAGAGAGGTAGGGATAGAATCGAAAGTATTCACTCTTAGCAATGAAGGTGGATTATTTCATATAATAGAGAGGGGGTGGAGTAGGAAGCAGGAACTTCTGGTTGAACATAGAACTGTGTAGTGGTTGGTCAAGGTGCTGGAGGTCTGCTTCAGTGGGGAGGAGTTTTATAGCTCCATCAGAGAGGGTTACTGTAGTTACCTTGCACAAAGATGTTCCAACAGTAGAGGTCGTTTTGTGAGGGTGGCAGAATATAGGGAGGGGGGAAGGACAAACTTCATCATCATTTCGGAAGGGGAGGGGGGGAGAGGATGGAAAAGGCTGAAGGAGGCGTTGGGGGAGTTGTTGCAGGAGAGGAGAGTAAGGGGTGCTCCTACTGTCGGTTCTCAGATGAGGCCTCAGGCGGAGAAATTTGTGGTCATACAAGGAGGCACTTGCACCGTATGGGGAGCGAGATGGGGACTGGACCTCTGACATGCGTATGCCTCGAGCTCCTCAAGGTGTACGATTTGCAGATAGTGGTAGGGAGGTGGAGAGGGATGTGCACTAGTTGATGGACGACTTACAGAGCCAAGTATGGTATTAGCAAAAGGAGCTTGCGGAGTTGAGGGGAATGGTCGGGCGTAATATGGATAAAGGCATTTGTAGGGAAATTGAGAATGAGATGCCAGGCTTGCCCTTGAAATCTCTTCAGCCCAGCGTGAAGGGCTTGGCCGACTAGAGAATAGAAATGTGGGATCTGTTTGTAGGAAGGTTGGGCCGAAAGGGGTGCCTATGGGCTCACAGCCCTTGGGCCCTTCTACTGAAGGCATGGGCAGAAAAGGCCTTGTGGATGGGCCTCATCACAGGGCCCAGTTGACGTGGGAAAGCCCTAGGGCTTCACCTATCGTTGCATCTGGTGTGCAGCTACTAGAGATCATGCCGTGTTTGCCGCCGCAGCAGGAGGAGCTATCGGGGGGTCAACAGAAACTAGCGATGATGACGGTGGCACTCTTCTACTATGGTCCGCAGGTCTGGGGTGCTTGGAATGAAGGGATTGTTGCTGCGATGGACTCCGCAAATCGAGTGGGAGGGTTTTCTCTTCTGCTCGAGTGCCAAACAGTGCCGACAAGGGAAGGGAAGGGGAGGGGAGGGGGACTCTGGCGAACCGCTCTGGGGGTTTTCTCATGGACCCTGAGGTAGAGGTGAGGGATGGGGGGCTTTTGGACTCCGAGATGGGTTTGTCCCAATATGATTCTGTTGAAGGGGTGACATCAGATGAAGAACATGTACTGGCCTTGAGTGATCATTTAGGTATGACTGAAATCTCAGAGGTGGAGGAGACCTGAGATTTGCCAGGGGTTAGCAAGGAGGTGGATCCGACCCCTTTCAATTTTTTGTTCCCCTCCCAGTCAGGAGTCTCGGATTGGGTTTTTGATAAGGTAAAATAAATACTGAAAATTGTGGGAGTGGAATGTGAAGGGTACAGAGATCAGTTTATGGCCTGGCTCACGACCATCAAAGCGGGGCACCAATAGCATTGGAAGAATGCTTCGAAAAAACAGCGGGAGCTTAAAAGGTTGACATGGTCGCTGAACACTGAGCGTAGCTCTAGCAGGGGTAGGTCGAAAGGGAAGGGGCTGGCCTTTTCTCCATGAAGCCCAAAATTGTGTCGTGGAATGTCTTCGGGCTCAACGAGGCCAATAAATGTCTTCGGATAAGAAACTTGCTTCGTGAGTGGAAGGTTGACATTGTGTTTACAGAAGACTACGTTGAAGCTGATCAATAGGGGAATTGTGAGAAGTTTGTGGAGTGGAGCTCATGTGGACTGGGTTTATATGGCTTCTAATGGGGCGTCAGGAGGAGTGGTAGTGATGTGCGATTGACGGATGGTGGAGAAAATGGAGGAGTTCATAGGGAGGTACACGGTAGCATGCTCTTTAAAGAGTGTATCAGATAACTTTTTATGGGCTTTTGCAGGCGTTTACGGTCCAAATCTAAGAACTGGCTGAAATTCACAGTTTGTGGAACCTCCCATGGTGTATAGGGGGAGATTTTGATGTCACTAGATTTATGAGTCTTCTGGTAATAGAAGAGGGTGGCCAGCTATGATAGAGTTCTCTGAGTGCATCTTGGATTTGAATTTGGTAGATTTGCCACTAGCTGGGGGCTTTGCCACATGGGCTAATAACCAAACTTGGTCCTGGTTGGATTGCTTTTGCATTTCTCCTATGTGGGAGAGCCACTTTCTAGACGTTTGGCAAAAGCGTTTGCCTCGTATTAGCTTGGACCATTGGCCTATCTTGCTTGATTGTGGTGGTATCCGAGGTGGTCGAAGGTACTTTAAATTCGAAAATATGTGGTTAAAATTTGAAGGCTCTGTTGAAAGAGTAAGATAGTGGTGGTCTTCGTATCAATTTCAACTTTCAGGGTTCCCCTAGTTTTGTCCTTGTAGGTAAATTGAAAGTAGTAAAAAGAGATCTGAAACTATGGAATGTGCAATCTTTTGGTGATCTAGGGGCAAACAAGAAGGGTAAGTTGAAGGAGATCCAGGAAATTGAGAGGATCCAAGAGGCTAGATCCCTTATCCAAGATGAAGTAGCTCGAAAGTCTTTGTTGGGTGAGGAGCTTGAGAGAATTATCTTGCCATAAGAGATTTCTTGGCGACAAAAATCAAGAGCCTTGTGGCTTAGGGAAGGAGACCGAAGCACTAAGTTCTTTCATCAAGTTGCTAATTCTCACAGGAGGAATAATAACATTGAGATGCTGAAGATTGACGGTGTTGAGTGTAGAGAAGAACAGGTTATTCAGGATCACATGGTTGGCTTCTATGAGCAACTCCTAGCTGAACCGATGTGTTGGCGGTCGTCCCTTGATGTTATGGTATTCGATGCCATTGGAACAAGTGATGTCTCTCGGTTGGAGAGGGCTTTTGAGGAAGAGGAGGTGGCGGAGGTAGTGCGGAAAATGGCCAAGGACAAGATGCCGTGGCCGGATGGCTTCTCTATGGGTTTCTTCCAAGATTGCTGGGATGTTGTAAAGGAAGATATCATGAAGGTGTTTCAAGAGCTCTTTGTGGCCGAAAAATTTAAGAAAAGCTTAAATACAAGAAAAGCTTAAATTTGAGAAAAGCTTAAATATTACTTTCCTTGCATTGATCCCAAAGAAGGTGGGGGCTAACGAGATAACAGAGTATCGTCCTATTAGCTTAGTGGGAGCGGTTTACAAGATCATTTCTAAAGTGCTAGCCAACCGACTTAGTGAGGTGGTGGGAAAGATGATCATCGAGCCCCAAAATGCTTTTGTTAAAGGTAGGCAAATACTTGATGCGGTCCTTATTGCTAATGAATGTTTGGACAGTAGAATTAAGACATGCTCAGTAGGGATCATATGCAAGTTAGACATGGAGAAGACGTACGATCATGTTAACTGAGATTTCCTTCTCTATCTTCTTGGGAGATGTGGTTTTGGTGAGAGGTAGTGGTTATGGATCCGGTGGTGTATATCAACGGTTAAATTCTCTGTGTTGATAAATGGTAGCCCAGTGGGTTTCTTTCATAGTTTGCGAGGCCTAAGACAAGGTGATCCATTGTCGCCCTTACTGTCTGTTATTGTGATGGAGGGATTAGGCAGGATGATTTGGCATTGACCCATCATGGCTTCGTGGAAGGATTTTCAGTTGGAACCCTGGATAGGGGCATCATTAACATATCTTATTTATTGTTTGCAGATGATACGCTTGTATTTTGTGATCCAGATCGGAATCAGGTGCGGGCTTTGAAGGTGTTGCTTCTGTGTTTTGAAGCAGTGTTTGGTTTAAAAGTAAATTTTGATAAGTCCAAATTGGTGCTAGTCGGTGTGGTGCTAATGCATAGCAATTGGCTCATGCGTTGGGTTGTAAGATTGCCTCTCTACCTTTTGAAGTACCTAGGTCTTCGTTGGGGGTTGGTGTAAGGTCGCCTACTATTTGGGAGCCAGTGATTGAGAAAATAGAGAAGAGATTAGCATGTTGGAAGAGAATGAACCTGTCGAAAGGTGGTAGGCTTACTTTGATAAAGAGTACACTCTCTAACTTACCTACGTACTTTTTATCACTTTTTCCTATACCTGCAACTGTGGCAAGCCAGATTGAGAAACTCCAATGTGACTTCCTGGTGGGTGGTTTGGGGGAGGAGTTTAAATTTCATTTGGTCAAGTGGGAAACGATTTGCCGCCCAATATCCAATGGTGGTCTGGGTTTTAGAAATGTGAGGACTTTCAATCGAGCGTTACTTGGCAAATTGTTCTGGAGATACAATAAGGAACCGGAAGCCTTGTGGAGAGGGGTGATTGGGTGCAAATATGGCGATATATGGGGGGGATGGTGCACTAAAGAAGTTAGAGGAGCTGATGGAATGGGGTTGTGGAAACATATTAGAAGAGGATGGATGGTCTATCTTTGTCACACTCGTCTTCTGATGGGCAATGGATCCAGGATTTAATTTTGGAAAGATATTTGGTGCGGAGATATTGCTATGCAAGATGCGTTTCCCTCATTATTCCAAATTGCCAGCATCAAAGAGGCTTCAATAGTGGAGGTTATGGGAATATTGGGTGAGCAACTTCATTGGAATATTAGTTTTAGTAGGGCTGCGCAAGATTGGGAGATGAACATTTTTGCTGATTTTTATAGTCTTCTGTACTCCGTGAAGCCAAGCAATGTACGAGAAGATGGATTGTGGTGGGTACCCGTCGGGAAAGGTGCTTTTTTAGTTCGCTCATTTTATAATTCTCTTACCCAAGACCCCAACATTCGGTTTCCTTGGAGGAGGATATGGAGACACAAGGCGCCCCCCAAAGTAGATTTCTTTGTGTGGACAGGCAAGATTCTCACAATTGATAATTTGAGGAAGTGGAGAATTATTATAACAGATTGGTGGTGTATGTATAGGGGAGGGGGCGAGTCGATGGATCATCTCTTGTTACACTATGACATAGCACAGGCTTTATGGGATGGGGTGCTGGGTAGAGTAAAGTTGGGTTGGGTCATGCCAGAGACTGTGGTGGTAGCTTTGGCCAGCTGGCCAAGTATTGGAGGGGTACATCAGATTTCAGCAGTTTGGAAGATGATTCCAATGTGTATCATGTGGTGTCTATGGCAGGAACGTAATGTGTGGATGTTTGAGGACAAGGAGAGATTGCTAGAGGAACTTATAGCTTTATTTTATAAGCACGTTATGTACTTGGTCCAATGCTGTTGATTTCAATGGCATAGCCCTTTATAATTTTCTTGTTTCCCTTGCACCCTCCCAGCAGGGTTGTCTCTTGTATATACTGGGCTAGGCCTATTCTTGGAGTAATACAATTTGTTTACTTATAAAAAAAAAACACTTTCTCCGTGATCCTTTTTTTTATTTTTTTTTTCTACTGGCTAGGTATGTCTCATGTATAATACCTGTGTACTTGGGTTGTGCCATTGTGCTTATTAATAAAATCTTCTTATGTATAAAATCTTCTTCCAGGGTAACTCATGGAGAATGGAACTCAAGTTGTCTATACATGTGTGCATGCATGTCAATCTTTTGTTTTGGTTTTTTTTTTTTGTTTGTTACGTGAGGTCTGATCACCTATTATTCAAGTACTGAAATTTTGCAAAAAGCTGATCAGTGTGTTTGGTTATGTAGTCACTTTTTATAGCAGCCCTTTAGTGATAGCACACAATGTTACTTTGGTAGTGATTTTACTTGGTTGGAGTCAATACTTGATACGCCTGTAGATGGATCTAAAGTTTCATATACTTATTCTGCAAGACTTTGAAGCGTTGTTTTTGTTTCTTGGGGTTTGATTGCATTTTGTTCGTTAGTACTGGTGGGTTGTGTAACAAATCAAGGAAGTCCAAGTTACATTCGGGCCCCTACTCCAAAAGAACTAGTCAAAGTTACGATTGAAGCCCCTTGAAATCATTTTAAAAGCAAAAACTTCTTCCTTCCAAACATTGTGGGATCTCATGCACCACCTTTGTCTACTTAATATGGGGCATTACAATCTCCCCCCTTAAATCTCTAATGTCCTCGTCAAGTCGTTCTATCATAGGTGGCATGACTCAAGTCCCACACTTCTGATTATGATTATCTTTTATACCATTTATAATGATTGAAGGAAGGTCCAAGCTACATCTGGACTTATACTTTAGAATAACAGTCAAGGTTACTATTAAAACCCCTTGAAATCATGATAAAGTCCTCCTAAGCAATATGGGATTTCATGTACCACCTTCCTATACTCAATATGAGGTATTACAGGTTGCAAGCATTCAGGCATCTGTCAAATGTATCGGCATCCAGGGTGTTATTGCTTATGGTTCTTTAGAGTTTTTTTTTTTTTTTGACAACCAAATGCATATAGTGAATATTGATAATGCTGGTGTGACGTTGAGTGCTTTTTCGGAGAATGTTTTCCAGCCATCAAGGGCTGGAATATATTCTTTTTAAATTGAAGGGCTGTAACACATTCTGTGGAAGTTACATATCTGTTCCTCAATTCCGAAACTGACTAGTAATGACCTGTTACTGTAACAAAATTTATGAGAGTTAGATAATATGTCAAGTCTTCCTTTTTTAAGCTTTTGATCAATGTTTGATTCTTGCTGAGAGTCGGAGTAGTGTTCTTTGTCATCACTTATTTGTTGTTGATATTTCTCAATGTGGATGTAGTATTTAGGATACATGTTTAAAATGTATCTTAATCTCAATTACTTATATAGGCAACTGTCGATACGGTGCGGATCTTGCGAGGCAGTTAACAACCTGTCTGCTTAGTGTTCTTGCAAGCTGTGGGAGTGTCAGAATATCTTTTTCGGATAGGACTCCTGAAAAGGTACTCATGCAGGCACCAAGTTTCTAACAAATGTTTTATATTGCATAGCACTCATCATTTCTTTGGTGTTCCATCAACAGGTATCTTACATGATAGCAAAGGAACTTGGTAATAATCCAAAAGTTTACATCTGGGATGGTCTGGGTAAGAATTGATTTGAATTTGAATTTTATGAAGACTAAGTGATTAAACCAGGGCTTATGTGTGGCTTTCTTCAGAACCAAACCCGCAGATGGGGCATCTAGCTTGGGCTGATGCTTTTGTTGTTACGGCAGATTCAGTCAGTCTGATAAGTGAGGCTTGCAGCACTGGGTATGCTTGTGAAGGCTTACATCTGTTATTGTAAATATAGTACATTTTGATTTGCTTTCTGGTTTCAAAGATGTAACTCTTTAAGTTTATATGTATAAATTATGTTTTGCAGGAAGCCTGTATATGTTATGGGAGCTGAGCGTTGTACATGGAAATTATCAGAGTTCCACAAGTCTTTGAGGGAACGAGGAGTGGTTCGGCCATTTACAGGATCTGAGGATGTAAGTGAATATCTTTTCTAATTCTGTTACTCTATGGGTGTGGGGATCAAGATTATTGTAAAATGATGCTTCCCTCCTGCTGATTATCAATAAATTCTAACTGAAGCACACTGGCTGATAGAGTTTGGGGGGTTAGGGTAAGAGTTAAGAATGCTGAAATACTATAAGCTGGATTTTGGAGAGTTATGATAGCAGATTTCTGTTTTGAGGCGACTCTTCTCTCTTTTTTTTGCCCCTATTTTCTTGCAATGTTTTCCTTCAAATTCAACTCATAGCTAGTGCACATGCGTTTTAATTCTGCTGGTTAAGAGTTGGTGTTTGTCTCATGTTTAAATATGAACAATCAATAAAAGGAAAAATAAGAAATCCAGATCATAAAAGGCTAAGTTTTCATTACTTTATCAAGCATATTTTCATTTTAATGTTTTTCTAATGACCAGCGGACCACAAAATTGACTGCTATTATCTCCTATTTCTTCTTCTTTCTTTTGTTCACTTTGTTCCATATTTTTATTTTTTTTCTTTAGATATTTGATTTTGGGGTTATTGCCCTCATTCGTAATTTCTCCACCATGTTTATCAAAATAGAGACGTCATTTTGTGTGTCTATCTGATTGTTGATGAAGTTTTGGGATTTATTTCCCATAAAGCGATTATATATTGCTTGATGTCTTATTTAATTTTCAGATGTCAGAGACTTGGAGCTATCCGCCTCTTAATGACACCGCAGAAGCAGCAAGGCGGGTGAACGAAGCACTTGCTGAACGTGGATGGAGGTTGCGACCATAGAAACCTGTGAATAATTATTGTTGTAAGCACCCCCCCCCACCCATTCAATTGTTTGTTTCAAAAGGCTTAGCCATTGAAAATCGGGTTTCTTCATTAGCAGTTAGAGGAACTACAGATAGCAACGAGCATTCAAAGCTTTTTTTCAGTATATGATTCTTTTCTCCCATGGAATATCGCACACGTAGAATAAATAAAAGCTTGTTGTCATTTTTGCGGCTTGTAAAATAGGAAGAGGCGCAGGCATGTCTTTTGCTGCTCTACTAAAAGCCCTATTGAATATATGGTTTTGGTTACCATATATATACTACTGTAAATTAAAGTGCCATGAATTCGGCTTTTCTGAGTTTGTTTCAGTCCTGGCCTTTTCTTTTATTATCTGTGTTGATGCTTGATGTTAGTTAGCGACACCTTTTTCCCAAATGTACAAAGGTTAAGATTACGTTTCCTCATATATAGCATCTTGCTGAATTTCAATGGTTATAATCTTTTTTAATAAGAAACTGCTGCATCCACATAGATTCACAAAAACTACCTCACAAAGTGATGCGGCATGATGTGGTAGAACTAGTGACATGATGTGGTAGATCGTATTTGCTTTATAATAATAATAAAAAAAATGGTTTTATAATCTAAAATATCACGCCATGCCATACACTTTGTGAGGTAGTTTTATGTGAATCTCTTTGTAGACTAATATTTCCTTGTAATACGTCTTTTGCTTTGGTCCTAAATTTATGGTGGGAAACAATCGCATACTTGTTCTATGTTCATTTACCCAAAAGTTAAAATTGTTGCAACAAAAATGAAATTTTGCGAACTAGGCAGATTAGTTTGGATGTTCTTTCTTATACTAATTTCTTGAGTTATTATATTCTCAAAACCAACGTGTAGAGTACATTATTCACATCATTTTAATGGTAATATTTGATTTGAAATATTCAAATTTTAAAATTTAATTTTAAATCAAATTATATTATGTAAGCATTTCATATGATGTCCCAAAACTCCACTTAGGATTTGATAGATATTGAAGTGTCGGGACATGCAATATAAGGTTATATATCCTTATGAGTTAAAAGATGCAATGCATCTAACATGCATATAATAGTATGCAATATTAACAGTTGATAATTTTATTTTTTTTAGAAATACCTAATTCACCATAATGCTAAATTCCAAAGCATAATGTACTCCCATAAATATTCACATGCCCAAAAGTTATTCAATAAGTTTGTAATCAAAACATAGTATTGGATACAAAACTCCATAAGTATAGACATAAGTAAAACTAAACTAAATAGCAGCTTGGCTAAAAGCGCTAAAATGGAATCCAAAAACTAAAAACTAGAGAGCCAAGTCCATGAGCTCCTCGAGCATCCTCCGTGGACTACTCAACCTCGTCCAATTGATTGTGTTCTACTCCCTTGTCCTTTGACAAATTGTATACCATTTCTGCCCTGCGGGGGGGAGGGGGGGGGGGTAATTGGGACTTAAACCTCCTAAATTACCAATGGTATGAATATGCATGCATGACAGTAATATGACATGTATGCTTCATGACATGGCTTGCACATGTGTGACATGACTTGACGTGGAATATAACATGACTTGAACATAACATGACTTAACTTGAATAGAAAATCATGTAACAGATATGATGACATGACATTTGTGGTATGTAACAAAATAACATAACAATAATGGATGAAATGACATAGCATATTATTTACAATCATAATAACCATAAATGAATATGAATATGAACAATCACCATACATATGTAAAAATACCAAGAATAAGTTAGAAGCTTACTTATAAAAATGTCATGTAAAACATAGCATAGCATAAAAAGCATGTAAGCTGAAGTGAGATACATTATAATATTAGAATATATCACTTAATCCTCCTAATAATAAAACTCATTAAATTATGACCAAATTTGCAAAGTTGCTCCTCAACTTATGAAAAATTACAAATTTGCTTAAATATAAAGAATTTGCAAACAAACTTCAAAACTTACCAAGATTTATATTCCTCATTTAAATTTCATCCTGAACCCAAATATGAATTCAGATTTTTTTTTTAAAAAAAAAAAAAAACCCCAACTATGTGAAACTCCTCTTGGCCAATTCATGTTTATGCTAAAATTCATGAACTTATTGCTACTTGGCCATTTAACATTCTAACACGCTTAAACCGAAAATAAAGACTCAAAAATAACATTCTTAGTTCTAAAATCATGCTCTGTTTGGATACATAGATGGTTTCATCTCACCTCATCTCATCTCATCATTACGACTTTTTCAAATTCTCACACAAAATATAATAAACAATTCAACTTTTTTAAATTTTAAAACAGTAATAATATTAAAAAATAATATTTTAACAATAATTTATTCAACTAATCTAAAACCATTTCATCTCATCTCACTATACAAACGAGATACATTTAACAAAACCTTGAACTTACTACATCAAAGAAAATGCTAAAACAACAAGATTAGGTCAAATAAAGACTAACTCTAAATGTTATTGGTCTAACGCTTTCATATCAACTCCAAAGACTCCAAAAGTCTATAAATAACTCTCATAACATGTTCATCATTCAAAGCTAAGTGATAGCATGCTTGACAATCAACCAAAAATCACAAAACACAACATAGAACACTCAGTTTGCATGAAAACTTAGAAATTGAGCATGCATGCTTTTGGACTTAAGACAAAGTGACTAAATCCTTAATTTTCATGCAATAAATTTTAAATTAACACAACCATTTACCTCACATTCAAGTTCTAATTCTAACTTGATATGAGCATCAAAACTAGCATGTCATAGCAAACTTTCATAAAAATATTCATCAAACCTGAGAGCCTCCATAATATGCATAAAATCAAATTATTGCATGTTCATCATCATTTTAACAAAGATCTAAATCATAAATCTTCAAAAAATCATTCTTAATTCATAGATCTAAGTTTTAAAAACAATATTTACAAAAATCATGATGACAATCTTGATTCACACTGCATCACTTGCACACTTATTCTCCTCTTGAGATGTTTCCTAGGGTTTCCAAGTAGATGGCTAGGATTGTACCATGTGTCCAACTAAAATTTTGTTTACTGATCATAAGTGTATTTGGATGTCCTACATAGCGATCTAACAACTGTTTGAACCAGATGCCACGTGGTGCTCTCCTAAAGAGTTACTATTCACACAAATTAAATCTTTTATTAAAATTTTTCTCCTAAGTGTCTTAATTAAATAGAAAGTCGATTATGTCACTCTAGTGGATTGGGATCCGACTATGCTAACAGAATAAAACCTAATCGATTTCTCGATTGGTGAAATCATTTTGAGATTTCACGACCTTTAAAAGGTTTAAAGGAATTCTTTTAGGTCATTACATTTTTCACTCTTGAAAAGAAGATTTCGACCTCGAAATCTGAGTGCGCGTACAAAAATATCAAGATCTAGGAATAAATCTTAGGGAGGAATGAATAACTTACTATTTTTAGAACTTATTTTTTACTATTAATTTATATTTTATACTAATATAAAACATAATTTTATAAACGTAATCCCATAAATAATCAATGCATATACTATTTAATGATGTAATCATAAATGTTATAGTGAATATCAATAAATTCAAACATTAGTTCTCCATCTTATCACTTTATAACTGGCATTGACCTCTAAATTTCTAAAAGTGGAAAAAGGGAAATGAAATAAAAGAAAAGAAAATTTGAAGGGACTCAAAAGAAACATATATATATATATATATATATATATATATATATATATATACACACACACACAAAAGACATGCGTTCTGTTTCAGCCTAGTCAACACCTTCATTGGATCGTCATATGCTGTCGGCCTGAAACGAAGGAGCAAGAATCTGGTGAAGGTGTTCCAATCTCGACATAATCCCCCTTCCATAGCATCTTGGTATCATACAAGGGCTTCCCCCTCCATATATTAAGAGGCCATCAATAATATGTGAGGCATAGACGTTTGATGAAAATCACAATAATGGTTGGCTTTGAAAAGCCATGCCGTTGGATTGGATTCCCGGAAGTGGGGAAAATCAAGTTGACCACCCTCAAGTTTACTCTTCTCGGCTCTGGGTTCTCTTACTCCAAAAGGACTTCATGCTGCGGATGTGAAATGTTATGATTTTAGGAAAAGAAGGTGCGCATCATATCCTTGATCTCCTGGAGATTTGTTTTCAAATTAGTAATATCTTGTTGTTGGTGGTCGACCTGGTGTTGAAGAGCTTCCTGTTGTTGTTGTTGGTGTTTGGATCACATTCAATCATAAAAGGCCTGCTGATTTAGGCAATTTTAGGATTGGTGGGTGGGAAGCCTGTTTTAAGGTTGTAAATGCCTTGCTGGCCTCCAAATTCCAAGATAAGTAATTTTTCTTGAGTAAAGAGGTAAGAGGGGCAACAATTCCAGATGAATTTTCGGTAGTATCCCGTGAGCCCTAGGAATCCTCGTAAGGCCATCACATTCTTAGGCTCTGGCCACTCCAACATTGTGACAATTTTGGATAAATCAGCCATCACTCCCATAACATTAATTATATGTCTCAAATAGTCAACTTCATCCACTGCAAACCTATACTTAGATTTTTTTGCATACAAATTGTGTTGTTTTAGCAGGGTTAAGACCTCCCTTAGGTGAATCATGTGCTGCTCCCAAGACTTGCTATAGACCAATATATCATAAAAAAATACAAGCACAAATTTCCTCAAAAAATGTTTGAAAACATCGTTCATCAACCTTTAGAAAGTGGCTAAAACTCATAATGGCTATTGTGAGTATGAAAAGCCGTTTTGGGAATGTCACTAGACACTACCCTGACTTGGTGATAGCCCGATTGTAAATCGAGCTTAGAGAAGATCACCAAGCCAAAGAGCTCATCAAGTAGCTCATCTATGACTGGAATAGGAAACTTAGCCTTCACGTTTTCCTTATTGAGTGCCCTATAATCCACACAAAGCCTCCAACTACCATTGGCTTTGCGAACCAGCAAAACAGGTGACAAGAATGGACCAGAACTGGGTCTAACCACCCTTGACTTCAATAATTTAACCATTATCTTCTCAATTTATGTTTTTTTGGTAATAGGGATATCGGTAGGGTCTATTGATTATGGGTTGAGTGCCCTCCTTGAGGACTATTTTAGTGTTCATGGTTGCAGGCTGGGGGTAGCCCTCGAGGTTCATTGAATTCATCTTTAAACTCCTCCAACAATTCAAAAGTTTGTTCATCCCTATTTTCATAATTCTGTTCTTTCCCTTCATCGCACACAATTTGTAAGAGGATTCTCTTCCCCTTAGCCATAGTTGCCTTGAACATTTTGTCACTATCCTCCACAACTGAAGAATTTAATTTCAACCATTTTAACTCTATTGTTTTTCCTTCCAACACAAAACTCATCAGCAACTTTGAAAAGTCCCATGGGCCCCAAGGTCTCTAACCATTGGACAACTAGTACAATATCACACCCAGCTAGGTCTAATAAATGAAGAGAAGGTTGGAGCATATTACCTTGTACCTTCAATTGTACTGTTCTGCACATCCCCTCATTGCTTTGGCTTTGACTATTAGCTACTCTCACCTTTAAATTGATTGAATAGTCCACTGGCAGCTGCAACTATGAGATCAAGGCTGAGTCAATAAAATTGTGTGAACTACCCAAGTCCACTAGTATAACCACTTGCTCCATTCTAATGCTTCACCCCTAATCGCATAGTTCTCGTAGTAGGGGTTCCAGTTATAGCAGCCAGGGAAATTTCAAGTTCTTCCTTGTTACTGGGTAGCATTTCTATCTGCTTGTTTTTCTCATTTTTCCCACAAAGCTCCTCATCTTCTTCTTCACTTACTTCTTCCTCCATTTGCTGCATTTAAATTTACAGGGTTCAGCATGCGAGCTGGGATGAGAACCTAATCCTTCAAGCCATTGAGGAACGAGCTTAGTTTGTAAACATCCAAGAGACCCTGCAATCGATTGGACAATGCCTCAAACTGGGCCATATATCCAGACACAGTATTGGATAGTTTTAGCCTAGTCACCGCCTCCATTGGATCATCATATGATGTCGGCCTGAAATGAAGGAGCAAGGATCTAGTGAAGGTGTCCCAGTCTCAGCATAATCCCCTTTCCATAGCATCTTGGTACCATACAAGGGGCTTCCCCCTCCATATGGTAAGAGGCCATCAATAATCTGTGAGACATAGGCGTTTCATGAAAATCACAATAATGGTTGGCTTTGAAAAGCCATGCCACTGGGTTGGATCCCTAGAAGTGGGGAAAATCAAGTTTGACCCCCCTCAAATTTACTCTTCTCGGCTCTGGGTTCTCTTGCTCCAGAAGAACTTCATGCTACGAATGTGGAATGTTGTGATTTTGGGTAAAGAAGGTGTGCATCATATCCTTGATCTCCTAGACAGCTGTTTTCAAATCAGTAATATCTTGTTGTTGGTGGTCGACCTAGTGTTGAAGAGCTTCCTATTGTTGTTGTTGTTGATGGTGTTTGGATCAAGTGTTCTCTGCCATAGGATCGGTGGATACTGATACCAGTTTTTATGAACTTACCTACTGTCTGTGTATGTAATTAGGATGGGGAGTGGTGAAGGAACAATGGATGTAGAATGAAGAAAATGAAGTGCACACAAGCTGTTTCTGGAAATGACTAAGGCCCGGAAGATAGTAATGTCAATAAAGTTCTGGGAGGGAATCTCTTAACCTCCATAAATTCACTACAGAGATATTCTCTTTCATGCCTATTGATTTTACATCATTTTCCTTATATTCCCTTTCTCCTTTGACATGTAACTAACTTTACTATTTGCTAAGATGACCAGACTTGACTCAATAAATTGATAGACTCACATAAAAATGCATCGTTTAGATTTCATCACCAAATGATGTGTCTAACTAATATATCCAACCCACTAACCCCAAAATGCACTGTTTGGAGTCTTTAATTCACAGACGGTGCGTATTACAATTATTCATTAATCCAGACCCATGATGACTTCCCAAAACGCTACATATCACCCTATCTTTATAAGCCAGGTCTACACGCACCGTTTCACTACTTCACACACAACATTCAACACGACGTTGTTTCCACTTCAACATGTACTCCAGTTTCACTTTACGAAGTCAGACACTTCCACACACTTTCACCGCCTTCTAACCTTTAATTCTCTTCTTCTTCCTCTGCTAAGGTTCCGACTATCGGAGTCTTAACAGGTGGCCAAAGAGTGTGGGTTTTTTAAACTCTTTTAAAGACGAGAGGTAATAGAACAGGAACTTCTCAAACTTCAGGGGACCGCTTGGCCCTCTGGTCTACCTATAGTTTGGCCTAGCTTCGCCATTTCTCATCACTAAAACGTAGTCATAGAAGCATGGGTAATGCTGTCGATCGATAGATTACGTCATGCAGTGAAGGTCTCTCTTACAACAGGAATATATATACATGTATTTTTAGAAAAAGTTTTTGTTAACTACTATTATAAATATACTTTTATGGGAATAACTGATTGCCAATATATATTTGGGATCCTTCTGGTTGAGTTATAAAGATATCTTCTTTTATTTCACCATTAAGAAAAGCTATTTTTACATCAAACTGATATAATTTCAAATTCATCATAACAACAATAGACATGATAATCCTTACGGATGTAAAATTTGCCACAGGCGAATATGTGTCTACAAAGTTTACACCTGGTTGTTGGGTATATCCTTTTGCCACTAATCTTGCATTATACCTTTCTAAACTACTATCAACTTTAAATTTTCATCTAAGTACCCATTTACAACCAATAGCTTTTCTATATTTTGGAAGATCTGTTAACTCCCAAACATTATTTTTGTTTATCGATTTTATTTCAAATCTCATGGCCTCAAGCCATTTATCTGGGTCGATACTATTGATTGCCTTAGAAAAATTTTTAGGATCATTTTCTAAATTTTCCAAACTGGTATTTAGTGCATAATGATCTTGAAATAATATCAATGGTCATTTGATTCTTTTACTCCCACTTTCTCCAACATCAATACCTAAAGATTAATTTTCATCTAATTTTATTTTATTTTTATTATTTTGTATATGAATAATATCAGAGTTTTCATTGTCAGACTCTGTGGAGATCTGTTGATTCTCTAAATCATTTAATAAATCTATTTGATGAACTGGAGTAATAAGATTTGTATTTTTCAAGAAAACGACATCTCTACTTTCTATCAATCGTTTATCAGAATGATAAAATCTATAACCCCTTTTGTTTTCTATATGCCCAATAAACCTGCATTCCTAGGTTTTACATTTCAATTTATCCCTTGGTGGCTTTAGGATAAGTATTTGTGCCTTACAACCCTACACTTTGATATTACTTAAGTCTCGTTTATGTCCTGTCCATATCTCGTATGGTGTAAGAGGTTTTGTTATGGTTTCAACTCTATTTAATATATATGACGCAATCGATAATACTTCACCCCAAAATTATGTTGGTAGATCAGCATATGCCATCATCGATCTCGTCATATTTAATAGAGTTTTATTTCTTCTTTCAGCAATACCATTTTGTTGATGTTTATATGGCATAGTATAAATGTGTTTTATACTATTCAATTTGTAGAAATCATCCAAAGTTTCAAATTCACTTACTCTATAACTATTCAAACCTTTAATAAGTCTATCCAACTAAGTTTCTAGTTCTACTTTATGTTATTTAAATTTCTCAATTGGCTCAGATTTATGTTTGAGTAAGTAGATAGCCCATATCTTGAATAGTCATCAGTGAAAGTAATAAAGTATTCAATTCCTCTATGGATTTTAGTTTTAAAAGGTTCACAAACATCAGAATGTATAATTTCAAGTAAATCTATAGATTTCTAACTTTTTGAAAAAGATTTACTACTAATTTTTTCTTTGATACATGGTTCACATATATCAAAATTATCTAACTTTATTTGTAGTATTAATAAACTTTTATACATTCTGATCATCTTATTTTTATTTATATGATCTAATTTTAAATGTCATAAATATGCACAATCAGTAGACACATTCAAATAATAAGAAATAAATACTTTATTATATCAACATTTAGTACATATATATCGTGATCCTTCAAGCCTTTTACTAATACATTACCCTTACGTATTACAATGGTTCCAGACTTAAACTCAATTGTGTAGCCTTTCTGATCTAGTACAGACACTGATACTAAATTCCTACGAATACTAAGTACATATAATACATCACTAAGTAAAATAATGAAATCATTTACTTTAAATTTACATGTACATTGCTCCAAAACATCACAGTATGTGTTGTTACCCATATACACTATGTGCTCTCTTGTTTGTTTATCTTCAAGTTTGACAAACAAATCTTGGTTTCTACACATATGTCTTGTTTTTGCAGAGTCAATCTACCATGAATCTGACGCTGATTCCACGAGCATTATTTCTAAGATTGTCTTCAAAATTTTCCTGTTTTCTTGTGCTTTTCCATTATTAGGACATTGGGATTTGTAATGCCCATTCTTCTCACACTTAAAAGTAGTTTTTAGTAAATTGTTTATTTTGTTTATTTTTCAACCATTTCTTTTTTTAAACTGTTTTGGCTTCATCTTGTTCTGTGTAGAACATTTGTCCTAAGCCATCAATAAATTGAGTGATTCACTATCTCCATTCCTCATTTTCATCATTTCTCCTTCAAGTACCAAAAGTACTGGAACTGATGTCATTGTTATTTCATTTTCACTATGTGTTAAAGAAATAACAATGTGATCCCAACATGAAGGAAGACTATTTAGTATGGTTGTAACTTACATTTCATCGGTGAGAGGATGATCAACATCATATAATTTTTTTTGCAATCAACTCCATTTGAAGTACATGATCGCCAATGTCATCATTCTCTTTCATACAAATTCGGTTATACTTATCCAGTAATAATTGTATATAAGTATCCAACCTTAAACCATATTTTGCCTCAACTACATCTATAATTTCTTTAGCAGTTTCATAGTTTTCAAAGAGAAGAATGATATGATCATTCATATAATACAAAATTAAAACTTTTACCCATGCACTGTGTTCTTCTCATTTATCTTCACTCGGTTCGCTGCTCCCACTTCCATTCAGCCCATTTTCTACAATTTCTTGTGACTTTGGTGTTGTTAATTGTATAAGGTCTTTTTATGGGTTAGCAGAAAAGTTATATGTCTTTTCCAGGGTCGAAAATTTCTTCCATTAAGTTTTTCTATCCCGGAGGGATCAATACTTGTCTCCGATGCCATAAATAATAAACCTTAAAAATTAACAACAAAAAGAATGTAGAAATAATAAATGTGTTCTATTGTAAATAAATTAAATACAATAGTTCAACTGTGAAAAATTAAAATTATTACAAACTCAATAATAATAATAATTTTTGGATTTAATCCAAGGTGACAGCTTCGAAATTATCTTATTATGTTTTAAATAAGGAGAATAATAGAAGTGACTCCCCGATCGAGTATTCCCAGGAACTTTCCTTGATGTTTCTCTATTTTCAAAGAATTTCTAGTGAGAATCTTGACCAACAAGGGCTCTATATTGATTTGGCACGAAATTTGGAGCATAATAGCTTTGGAACGAACTAAATCGGGCTTGAAATGACCCTGAACGACCAAAAATACCAAATCTAGCTCGAACCGATTCAGATAACTGAGTCAACCGGTTCAATCAGTTCAAACTGGGTCCAAAAAAAGAAAACTGGTGGTCAGCGGCATAGTCAATGGTGCAATTAGCGGCTCGGCTTGAGTCTGCAGAAGGTGATGAACCAACATCGTTCAATTTGGCTGAAATGATGTCACGTTGTTTCTTACGGGCGGCTTCCAACGTCCTTGGAACGACGTCGTTTCGCTCCTTGCTCGAAACGATGTCATTTTGATATGGAAACTGGTTTCTCAACAGCCTCCAAAATCACAATGTCATTTTGCTCCTCGCTTGGCTGAACAACAATGTCGTTTGCCAAGATTGATTTGAATTTTGGTGACTGTTGGACAAAATGACACCATTTTGTCCATGGTCTTCTTCTTCCTCGTGCAGATTGAAACCAGTCTCTGTGAAGCTTTTGTCTTCACTTTCGTCAGGTGAGATGGTGACCGGCGTTGAGGATTCCGTCGTGCTCCCGATGTCCACGAACTCTGGCAGCGGTGAGGAACTCTAGCTACCCCTCGGAACAATAATAGTGGGTGTAGAAAAATTGCATAGTGCACTATTTCTTTGTGTAAAATTATGCCAATAATTCTCTTCAAAATAATAACAACTTACAAAATTTTACAAATTCTCAGTATACTCTAGTCCTCCCACTGTAATTTGGAAGAGTTTCTATCTAGGATTTGAAAGCCTTCGATGATGATTATAATATGCAAGTGTGGATTCCAAATCAAGCACTTATCTATTGATCATTTTCTCAATGCACGAAGTAATTATCTCTGTCATGACCTGGCTCTGATACCAATGTAGAAAAATGAAGAACAAAAAAGGACGAAAACTGAATTCGACAATATGGTGACACTCTCGTGAGGGTATTTGTCCCACAAGTTGGTGAATGACAAAAGGAATTTTAGTGTCTTCAATATGCACCAATGACCCTTATTTATAGGCCATGAGACATTGGATAGCAAGGGACAACCATTGGTAATGCAATGGTTAGTAAAGGGCACAACCATTAACAAATGACATACCATTTTGATTAAATCAAAAGGTTGTGTCTCTTGACACTTTCTCAACCATCACCCCATGAGAACCATCACCATGGAGAGGGTGTCATTCTAAGGGGTACACCGTTTGGTGATCACACCTCTTAGAATTACAGAGTTCTCACTCCTATGTCGTTCTATCAATCTCTTCAGTTGTTTCCTAGCCGGTGGCCTTGGTGGTTGCTTGTGTTCAGCAATGAGTAGTTCCAATTCCCTGTTTCCCCACATTGTCTCTATCCTACATTTGAGGTTGCGATAGTCCTCGATTATGTGCCCTTCAATTATGTGATAAGTGCTGTAGTGGTTGGAGCCTTGATCGTCCAAGTTCCAACCACCATTCCGTTCGCACCTCCTTGTCCCATTGCACGTTCATGAATGAGTCATCCTGGAACTTTGATTGTGGGAGTGAGAGCCTCTGTCATTCTTCCTTTCATGATGGTTGTTTCTCGACTTGACCTCCTTATCTCGTTTGTTGCCACCTCTCTGCCTCTTCAACCTCGGCTCTTAATGGATTAATAAATACTCTTAGCGCGTCTTTCAGATAAGCAGAGTCGTCTGCCTTATCCATTAATTTCCGCAATGTCACTGGTGTGTCTTCCTCACCAATTCCACCATAAAGGGACTTCTAGGCCATATCCTTCTCAAGAGTGTCGCCAATATTATATTCTCCTCTTGATCATCTGCTATCAAGCGTTCTTTGTTGAACCACATAAGGATGCGTTCAGGCTTTTGTCTTCCTGCTGTTTCACAATAAGGAGGTATGCGGTCAGCCAACTCTTGCACCTACTAGCAATGAAATGCGTTAGAAACTGACTACCTAGCTCCTCAAAGTTGGTAATAAAGCCTGGTTATAAATTCTTGAATCATATCCTCTTGCCATACCCTTGAGGGTTAATGAGAAGGCCCGACATGTGATCTATTCTAGAAACCCATGCAAGGTCATGTGGGCCTTGAAGGTTTCCAAATGCTTAACAGGATGAACCCTCATATAGTCGATCTACGGGACTTTACATTTTAGGGGGAGGAGCATCACCATAATCACTACACTGTATGGTAGATTAGTGTTGTTGAACATGTTATCGACAGACAATGACGGCCCCACTCACTTTGCCATCTCCTCATATTTGTCCATGAGGTCGCGTAGGTTGTTGTGCATCATCTTCTTCTCCTCCTGATGTCGACCCCATTCGCGTTGAGACTTTTCGTCGGATCGTATGAGAGCATGTAGTCACAGGCATCCTAAAGACACTTTATGGATAAATCAACGCTCCCACAAACGACCCCAAGTTGTTGATGCAATTTTTAGTATGCCTTCAACGTGCCCTAATGACCTATAACTAGAAAGGAGAGTTCGGAGAACCCAATGGGGGATGCCTCTGATGCTTAAGTCAATTAAGAATTGAGCTCTCACAAATGCCAATGAATCTAAGGTGAGGTTTGGATATTGAGTTGAGATAATATGAGTTAAAATGAAATATGAAAGTTAAATAAAATATTGTTAGAATATTATTATTATTTTAGGATTTGAAAAAGTTGAATTATTTATTATATTTTGTGTAGAAATTTGAGAAAGTTGTAATGATTAGATGAGATAAATTGAGATGAGTTGAAATTTGAGAAAGTTCCTATGGTACTTTACACAATTCGAATGTTTCTTAGAAACAAGAATATGCTTTTCATTTTCTTATAACTTGAATTATACATTTTCTCAAATTTACAGTTCATATTAGTTATTCAGAAGAGGTTGTACTTATCAAAATGTGACCACCGTAATTAACAGTACTCTCTCTCTCTCTCTCTCTCTCTCTCTCTATCTCTCTCTCACAAATTTAACCACTTAATACTTCCTTTTGTTCCCTCTTATAGCTCTAGTGTGGCGCATTGGAAAGCTTGAATGTGACTTCCTTGGAGTGGACTAGGTGAAAGTGTAAATTTCACTTAGGCCTCATTTGGATTGAGAGTTGATATCAACTAATCTCATATAATCATTATAATTTTTTTAATCTTTTATATAAAATAAAATAAATAATTCAACTTTTTCAAATACTAAAACAATAATAATATTAAAAAATAATATTCTAGCAATATTTTATTTAATTTTCAAATTTCATTTCAACTCATCTTATCTCAATTCACTATCCAAACATCACTTAGATCTCGTTTGGTTACGTAGTTTAGATGAGATGTTCTGTTGAAAGTTGAATAAAATATTGTTATAATATAAATTTTTAATATTATTTTTGTTTTGAAATTTGAAAAAGTTGAATGTTTATTATATTTTGTATGAGAATTTGAAAAAATTGTAATGATTATATGAGATGATATAAGATGAGATGAGATAAAATTTAAAAAATGATTATAGAGTTTGGGAGTGCATAATTGTAGTCAACTCGGAGAACGTATGCTCTACAATTTTGGAAGTGGCTAAGGGTATGAATATGAAGGCATTCAATTAGGCACTTGTGAAGAAATGGTTGAGGCAATACCTGTTAAATTATCACTTGTCTTAAAAGTTTAAATTGATGACAAGAGATAGATTTTAATCATTTATATATATTTTTTACTTTGCTCCTCATATATAGGCTAGACTTCCTCCCAATAAGTGGATCCAATACGTGAAAATTTTAACTAAATGACGTAGAATGCAAAGTCAGGATCCAAATTAAGACATTTGCTATAATACCATATTAAATCATCACTTGTTTTACAATGTTAAACTGATATGAAAATTTAAATTTAAATCGTTTATATTTTTCTTAACAATACCAACATGAGAGAGAAGTTATAGAAAAACATAAAGAACAGGTGGGAGTATTCTCTCAACACACTAAATTTGTGATGGAGATGTTCTATGATGATATTGTGGCATAGCATTTAGTGTGAACATAGAGTCCTTATATGGACAACTTTGCTTCTATTTATGGGATTGTGCAGGGACAAGAAGCTTGGTGGCAAACATAATGGAGATTCCAGGTGGTTCTTTTCAATGGAATTTTAATTCCTTAGGACAGCTCATGATTGGGAACGTAATACTATTTCAAAATTCTTCAACATGTTATATTCCACGAGGATAAGAATATTATTGTTAAAGACCAGTGCAAGAAAAGTAGTGGCCGTGATGATACGGTTGATCATTCGTTACTTCATTTTGAGATATATGATTTCTTCAGCAGCATGCATGGGTTATGCAACGCAAGGTAGTTGATTTTCTTGTGAGTTGGAGAAGTGATCTTTATGCCGTTCCACAAGTTGTAGCTATTGGGGAATATGGTCCCTATTTGTCTCATATAGTTCATATGGAAGGAAGAGACTGATGCTTATTTCGAAGTCAAGGAGCATTCACATGGAAGTTCTCAGTCGTTTCTTTTTCGAGACGTTATTCCTTTAGACAATATTTATAAATTTTAATGGGCTTAACTTTCATGACTTTCTTACTGCTATTTCTTCTCTTAGGTCCTGTTTAGATTTAGAGATAAGTTGAGATGAATTGAGATGATTTTAGATGAATTGAATAAGTTGTTATTAGAATATTATTTTTAATATTATTATTATTTTGAGATTTGAAAAAGTTAAATTGTTTATTATATTTTATACTAGAATTTGAGAAAATTATAATAATGAGATGAGATGAGTTGATGTGAGTTTAGAACCATGTCTCATCTCATCTCATCTCATTTCAGATTATTTGAGTTGATATGTAAATAGTAATATTTTATGGGTCTCATTGAGACGTATTTGAATGTATGAAATATATTAAAATATGTATTTGAATATATAAAGTAGATTGAGATATGTTTAACTTTTTATATAAAATTGAAAAAGTAATGAATCTCGTCAATGATTAATTTGAAATGGATTGAGATAAATTTAACATACGATTAGCCTATCTATAAATTTTTCTCAAAGAAAACAGTCAATTGGTTTGAAATATTTTAAATATAAATTTAGTGGAAGTATTAAGAAGTACAAAGCCAAGTTAATTGGTATGTGTACTTGTTAAAGAATATTGTGCGGATACAGTAATCTGAAAAATAAATGCGACTTTGAGGCGTGTTGATCACTATCTTTAAGGTGATAATTGCCCCCACTCGAAAGAGTTTGCTACCGGGTTACAAGCAATTCACCTCCAGGATACAACAAAGTCACCAACTGCAGATAGCAATTCTGAAGTTTTTCCTTCAGAGTTTCTCTACAAAATTGTGCAAGTGACTGAAAATATGAGAGAATGGAATGAATGAAATTCGTGGGTCTCATCCCCTATTTATAGAGAATGAAGTGACACCATGTGAAAGATCACAACTCTTAACTTGTGACTTTTCTACTGGCAGTTACTGGTTTAAAGGTTATGATGTTTCACTTAAAGACCAAAGGGTATGACTTAGCCTAGTGGTTAACAGGCGCCTCACTTGGGAAAGGGAGGGCATTGGTTCGAGTCTCCAGAAGTGCCTTTTCAATTAAATTGATTTTTGAGAAACATTGCACCATATCAAAGTGCCCTATTCAGCCCATGTGCAAACACCCAAGTGTTATGACTCTTTGGCCCACGTGCAAGGCTTGGTTGGCCCAAGCATTGTGTCTGCCCAAGTCCAACACTTCACAAAATTATTAAATCAAATTGCACTTGTAGAGTTTCGAACTCCTACCCTTTCATTTGAAACAACATACCATTACCATTGAACCAATGCATCTCTTTGAGATAATGGTTCACGTAAATACATAATAACTCATACTCAATAAATTCACATATTTAATATCACAATCTATATTAAATATAACAATCCCCCACTTAGATTGCGATATTAAATTTTCAGTCACATACTGATATTCTCATGCATACAAGAAGGTATCTCTCGACTTAAACCTTCAATTAGTGTAAGTATCTCAAATTCTTAACAAAGTCAATGGTGGCCTAGGCTTAAACCAAGACTCTATACGCTAAGAACGGAAATACCACACACATGATTCTATCCAATTTTAGCGAGATAACTCACCAATTATTTGCACCAATTCACGTGCTCCATCCTGGCATTCATGAACATTTACAAAAGTAAACCTTAAACTTTTGGTAGAAGTTGTCCCCACCTCTTATGCTCACATAGGTAAAGTTCCTTTCTATGTCTCTGTTACTTCAGACATTTATACAACTATTGAACTTCATTAAGAGTATAATACTCATCCTACATTTAGCGTAACAGCCAGCACTGACCATCCTGGAAGGGTTTCTCATATTAAATTAAATTTCAGTGCTATCCCAGCCACATAACTGTAACTTGTTATTACCCATTAAACCTTAGACTATTTATTAATAGTGTAAGGTTGGGTTCCTATTACAGGTGACTTTTAAAAGAAAGGTTTCAAACCCATTCCACTAGATGTACTATTCACCATATCTCTCGAGAGTCCCTTTGTGAAAGGATCCGCCAAGTTTTTACTTGATCGTACATATATAATAGTGATAATTCCATCACTTATTAATTGTTTGACATATTCATGTCTCAAACTAATATGTCTAGATTTTTCATTATAGACCTTACTATAAGCCCTAGACATAGTAGCTTCACTATCACAGTACAAAGAAATGGCTGACATCGGTTGTGGCCACAACTTTATGTCAAATAACAAATTCCTCAGCCATTCTGCATCTTTGCCCGCTGCCGCCAAGGCTACAAATTCAGATTCCATTGTAGAATGTGAAATACATGTCTGTTTCTTAGAAGCCCATGAAATAGCTCCACTACCAAGGGTGAAAACCCAACCAGACGTAGCCTTATTATCACTTGCACTAGTAATCCAACTAGCATCACAATATCCTTCTAGTACAGCAGGAAAATTGGTATAATACAGTCCTAACGAACCAGTTCTTTTAAGGTACCCAAGGACTCTACCAATTGCTTTCCAATGCTCCGTACTAGGATTACCCGTATATCTAGAAAGTTTACATACGGCAAAGGAAATATCTGGCCTAGTGCAATGCATTGCATACATTAAACTGCCAATTGCACTAGCATATTCTAACTGAGCAACCGCTCTCCCAGCATTCTCAGTTAATTTAAATGAAGAGTCGTATGGGGTATTTGCTTCTTTAATTCCTAAGTGTTAAAATTTAAGAAGCATTTTCTCAACATAATGAGATTGACATAAAGCATAACCCCCACTACGTTTCTTTACTTTGACACCCAAAATAGTGTCAACTTCATTAAGATCTTTCATTTTGAACTTTGAAGATAAATACTTCTTAGTTTCAGATATTCCTTCCATATTTGTTCCAAATATAAGTAAGTCATCAACATAAAGACATATTATAACACCATAACAATCTGTGAATTTAGAATAAATACACTTATCAGCATTATTATGCCTAAATCCATGAGATAAAATTACTGAGTCAAATTTCTCATGCCATTGTTTTGGTGCTTGCTTTAATCCATACAATGACTTAATTAATTTGCAAACTTTCTTTTCTTGTCCATGCATAACAAATCCTTCTGGTTGTTCCATGTACACCTCTTCATCCAATTCACCATTTAGGAAAGCAGTTTTAACATCCATTTGGTGTACATATAAATTATATATTGAAGCCAGTGCCATAAGCACTCTAATGGATGTAAATCTAGCCACTGGGGCATACGTATCAAAATAGTCTATGCCCTCTTTTTGTTTAAAACCTTTGGCTACTAATCTGGCTTTAAAAGTTTGAAGAGACCCATCTGTATTGTATTTTCTCCTAAATACCCACCTACAACCAATAGGTTTTGATCCAGGAGGCAAGTCTACTAAAACCCAAGTATTGTTTGACAATATTGAGTCCATTTCATCATTTATTGCCTCTTTCCAAAATGAAACATCTCTAGAAGTCATAGCTTCTTTAAATGTTTTTGGATCTTCTTCTATATTTAATAGAATGGGTATCTTATTTAAAACATCATCTCTATTTCCTTCCAAAAGGAAAACAATAGCCTGAGATGACACAAAATCTGGATCCAAGTTTTTCTCTTTTCTAACTCTTTGACTTCTTCTCGGTTCAGTCAATGTGTCAGGAATTACACAATTCCTTTTCCGACTCAAGTTAGATTCTAGTGTTTGAGTAGGATCTGATACTGCTTTAGAATCATTATAGAATTTATCTTCAATAAATTCCACATCCTTTGATTCTACTATAACGTTAGAATTCAAATCCAAAAGTCTATATGCTTTTGAATTCTCAGCATATCCTACAAAAACACTCTTGATTGCCCTTGGACCTAATTTTGTTCTTTTTGGGTCCGGAACTCTATAAAAGGCTAAACAGCCCCATACCCTTAGGTATTCCAGATTTGGTTTCCTACCTTTCCACAA
This sequence comes from Juglans regia, assembly GCF_001411555.2. Taxonomy (NCBI): domain Eukaryota; kingdom Viridiplantae; phylum Streptophyta; class Magnoliopsida; order Fagales; family Juglandaceae; genus Juglans; species Juglans regia. The sequence goes on along the minus strand of NC_049905.1, from coordinate 16,738,305 downwards.
TTCATATGGTGAAATTTTGAATTTCATAGAAGGTATTCTATTATGCAAATAACATGCCGTGAGCAATGCTTCTCCCCATAAATTTAAAGACAATTTTGCATTCAAAATCATAGCATTTACCATATCAACTAGTGTCCTATTTTTTCTTTCCGCTAAACCATTTTGTTGTGGGGTATAGGGTGCACTAGTTTGATGTATTATGCCATTCTCCTCGCAGTACAAAGAAAATTCAGTAGGAAAATATTCACCGCCTCTGTCACTGCGAAGAATCTTAATTTTCTTTTCCTTTTGATTTTCAACAACAGACTTATAAGATTTAAACATATTGAAGGCTTCATCCTTACTTTTCATTAAATATACATATGTATATCTTGAGAAATCATCAATAAAAGTAATAAAATATCTATTGCCTCCTCTAGTTAAAATACCATTTAATTCACAAATATCAGAATGCACAAGTTCTAATAATTGTGTATTTCTGTCTGTTTTAGGAAAAGGTTTCTTTGTCATTTTTGCTTGAATGCAAATTTCACATTTAGCATCATGTCCATAATTATATGGAATTAAACTATGTTTAGACATAAACTTTAAGGATTTAAAGTTCAAATGTGCTAAACGATTATGCCACAAAGTAGAAGACTCAACAATATAAGCAGAATCAGAACTTATTTTATTAATACTTAGTTTATACATTCCATCACAAGAGTACCCTTTTCCAACAAACACTCCCCCTTTGGAAAGAATTACATTATCAGACTCGATTACGGTCTTGACACCCTTCTTACAAAGCAAATTTGCTGATACAAGATTTTTCTTTATTTCTGGGACATGAAGAACATTAACAAGAATAAGTTTCTTTCCAGAAGTGAACTGAATTTCCACAGTTCCTTTTCCCACAACTTTTGCAGAGTTGTGATTTCCCATTAGTACTACATGTCCATCTGCTGCATCTTCATAATTTTTGAATTGAGATCTCTGATTGCAAACATGAACGGTAGCGCCTGAATCATACCACCAATCAGAAGACTCAGTTGTTGTAGCCATATTTAACTCTGTAATCATACTAATGTGCATTTCAGAGACCATGGCCACAATTTCTGAAGTCTCATTTTCGATCAGATTTGCACTATTGGGATTGCCATTTTCTTTCTTGTATTTCTTCTTGTACCTGCATTCACGCTTAAAGTGTCCATTCTTTCCGCAATTGTAACAAGTTTTTATTTTCTTGGACTTGTCACCATTGTTAGAAAAGTCATTAAATTTTCTCTTGTTTCCTCCAAAATTACCTTGAAACTTATTTTTCTCATCAACAAAGTTCACTTTAGAGCCATTTTGAGAAAATAATTTCTTATCACGAATTCGAGTTTCCTCTTCAATTCGTAAATGTTTTTGAATTTGCTCTATAGTGAAATCTTCTGTTGTGTGCATAAGTTTCTTTCTATAATTATTCCAACTTGGAGGAAGTTTGGCAATAATAGCCCCGACTTGCAAAGGTTCAGAAACTTCAACATTAAGATCTCGAAGTTTATTCACCAAAACTTGCAATTCATGGACTTGATCCATCAACGAAGTATTATCATTCATTGTAAATTCAAAATATTTCATAATAAGGAATTTATCCGTACCTTGCTTTTCGGTTCTATATTTTAATTCCAATGCATCCCAAATCTCTTTTGGTGACTTGATTGATGTAAACAAGTCGTAGAGACGATCGGAAAGTGTATTTAGAATGTGTCCTCTACATACCACTTCATCTTCTTCACGCTTCTTGTGTTCTGCCTTGATTTGATCATTATCGTCAGGTTTGGGTTCTGGAAGTACTGGCAAGTTCGAATCCAAAACATACGCAATCTTCAATGTAGTAAGAATGAACATCAACTTGTCTTTCCAGCGATTAAAATTTGTTCCATCAAACCTATCTAGTTTGACAAAGTCTTGATTCATCATCTTGAAAGTCGTCATATCAGATTCTGATCCCATTGCGATTATCACCTTAAAATTGTTAAAGAATATTGTGCGGATACAGTAATCTGAAAAATAAATGCGACTTTGAGGCGTGTTGATCACTATCTTTAAGGTGATAATTGCCCCCACTCGAAAGAGTTTGCTACCGGGTTACAAGCAATTCACCTCCAGGATACAACAAAGTCACCAACTGCAGATAGCAATTCTGAAGTTTTTCCTTCAGAGTTTCTCTACAAAATTGTGCAAGTGACTGAAAATATGAGAGAATGGAATGAATGAAATTCGTGGGTCTCATCCCCTATTTATAGAGAATGAAGTGACACCATGTGAAAGATCACAACTCTTAACTTGTGACTTTTCTACTGGCAGTTACTGGTTTAAAGGTTATGATGTTTCACTTAAAGACCAAAGGGTATGACTTAGCCTAGTGGTTAACAGGCGCCTCACTTGGGAAAGGGAGGGCACTGGTTCGAGTCTCCTGAAGTGCCTTTTCAATTAAATTGATTTTTGAGAAACATTGCACCATATCAAAGTGCCTATTCAGCCCATGTGCAAACACCCAAGTGTTATGACTCTTTGGCCCACGTGCAAGGCTTGGTTGGCCCAAGCATTGTGTCTGTCCAAGTCCAACACTTCACAAAATTATTAAATCAAATTGCACTTGTAGAGTTTCGAACTCCTACACTTTCATTTGAAACAACATACCATTACCATTGAACCAATGCATCTCTTTGAGATAATGGTTCACGTAAATACATAATAACTCATACTCAATAAATTCACATATTTAATATCACAATCTATATTAAATATAACAGTACTCATAAAAAAAAACATTGATTATTATGAAACATTTTATCCTGTCGCTTGACTAGATATTGTGAGATGTCTTGCATCAATTCATAATTCCCAATTAATCTAGCTTGATTGCAATAATATCTTTTTCCACGATGATTTAGATGAAAGGAGTTACGTCTTTACCACGAAGTTTCTGGTAACCATAACAAGTTTCTTTATGGCTTGAAAAATGTTGAATTCGAGCGACTAGAGAGCAATCAAAAGTGGACTATGTGAATTCATGAGTCAATAATGTGAATTCATGAGTCAATAGAGTAGAAGACATTGACTCATGAATTCACATAGTCCACTTTTGATTGCTCTCTAGTCGCTCGAATTCTAACATTTTTCCGGTCACCTTTGGTTGCATAGTTCAAATGAGATGAGATGTTTTGTTGAAAGTTGAATAAAATATTATTATTATATAATTTTTTAATATAATTTTTATTTTAAGATTTGAAAATTTTAAATTATTATTATATTTTGTATGAGAGTTTGAAAAAGTTGTAATAATTATATGAGATGAGATGAGATGAGATGAGATAATTTAATTCTGTGTAACCAAACCAATTCTTAGTATTTGTGGGTTTTAATCGCTAGTAATGATTTAAAGAGTTTCTAAACAACAAACATAAGTTGAAAAATCTTTGAAGAATTGATAATATTTTCTAAGGCAACGTTTGTTTTCGTATGAGATGAGATTAATTAGAATAAAAGTTAAAAGTTGAATAAAATATTATTAAAATATATTTTTTTAATATTATTTTTGTTTTAAGATTTAAAAAAGTTGATTTATTTATTTTATTTTATGTGTAAATTTAAAAAAATTGTAATGATTAGATTAGATGATATGAGATGTGATGAGAATGGTTATGAAAACAAAAACAAAGCCTAAATAAAATAGTTTAGGCATCTGACAACCATAATGTCTTGGGTATAAGTAAGAGCTCATTTGAATATTAAGAATATCTTATAATAGTAGTGAAATAGTTTGTGAATAATAATGAATAGTTTGTAAATAGTAGTATAATAGTTTAATAATATCTGAAAATATTTATATTCCTAAACAGGTTCCATTTGGTTTCACAGATAGTCTCAACTCAATTCATCTCATCTAAACATCATTAAAATACAAATACTTTTCAACTTTAAATTTTAATTTTTTTAATTTTTTCATCTAATAATTGCCTAATCATTATAAATTTTCTAAACTTTCAAACAAAACACAAAAAATAATTCAATTTTTTCAAATTTTAAAATATAAATTATATTATAAAAATATTTTAATTTTATAATATTTTTATTCAACTTTTTTTCTCTCATTTTCTAAAGAGAAATGCTATGCATCAACCACTCTTCACTCTCATGCCCTATACCTATAATTTTTTTTATAAGGTGTGAGTGTTTTTCATAGGGTATAGGGTGTGAGGTGGTGAATAGTGACTGATAAAAAGAATTTTTCTTTTTGTAAATCCTCATAAAACATCTTAACTAATATCATTTCACTACTATTTACAAACTATTTAATTGATATTCACAAATTTCTCATCTAATTTAATTTCATTTTTATAATCCAATGAAACCTAAATCAATACAAACTTGAATATGGCAATGTTTGGTAACTTTGGTTAGTGAAGTGATTTGAGATCACCTCAAACTAAAGATCGTTTATCTTTTTATTCGAAGAAAAGAGAATCTTGGTCTCCAAGAAAGGGGAGGTAAAAAAAAAAAAAAAAATAGATATAAATTTCACAATTTTTATATTATTTAAAAATATGTAATTTTATTTTTTTATCATCATATTTATGAAATATATGAAGATAAAAAAATAAAATTATATATTTTTTAAGTAGTATATAAAATACGAAACTTTTATATAAAGTGACTAAAAAATGAAGTTGGTCTCCAAGAAAGGGAATCTTCTTCTCCAAGGGCAGTGAGTGGTTGACACGCACGCCCCCATCCAATCACACTCCTTCTCACCTTCCTTTAAAACGCAACGCATCCCCCCCCCTCAACCTCTCTCTCGCTCTCTCGCAAATACTCTCCTTCGGCCTTAAGTTTCTCCCCCTCCTTTTCGGTGCTTTATAAGAGAAATTATTGTCAAAAAATAAAATTAAACCCTAATAAAATTCCTAGCACTTGCAGATCGCACCCCCAACGCTTTCTTGTTCGTTCGAGGTTTCGTTTCCTCTTTCTCTCTCTCTCTCTCTCTCCAGGTGAGTTGCCCTAAACAGGCCCGAGTCAACCCTAGGTTTTCCGCGATCGTGTTCACATTTTGTTCGACTTTCGGTGCCTTTCTTTGGTTTATTTTGATCTTTGATCATCTTCTTTGTTTGATGGTTATGGTAGCTTTTGGAATTTGATTTGCCTTAGTTGTGCTGGGTTTGCCTTAGATGCTGATGTTTGAGTTTTGTGTCTCTGTTGTTTATTTTTGTAATATAATCGATAACTCATCTGACGAAAGTCTTGTAGTGGAATTAGGTACACTAGTTTGCTAGTCTAATCTACTGAATCGTTTTTAATTGAAACTTAGGGATGTGATTGGTAAAAGTTCTTTATTTTAGTACTTGATTTTCTCGGGAATGTATCGGGTTGATTGCAGCTTCAGCTTTGCGAAGGTTGGCTTTTCGGATTTTTCGGGTAAACTCGACTACTTAAGAGGGTTTTGTTGTTTAAAGTTCGAGGTCTGGGTCTCATGAGAATTGTCAGGGGAATGCAGAGATCGTTTCGCGAGGAGCACAAGGCACTGGGCTGGAAAAAAGCATTCAGCCAGGGAATTGGCGTGACTGTACCCAAGGCAAGGACGCGTGACAAACCGATTAATATGGTTTTGGGTCTCTAAGTTCGGGGCTTGGAAGGGAGACTGGGGCTAGGTTTTGAGTTCAGGAAGATATAAAAATGACTCGAATTTTGGTTCAGCGAGGATCTGCAGGTGGTTCTTCTTCCACCCCAAGCCGTAATTCTTCCTTGCCTGGGTCTTCTTCGGCTCGGGTTGAGCCGCAGGTTCCTACTCCTCAGGTTCTTTCAGCTTTGAAAGATGAGGAACTTGAGGAGGTGCAGGAACAAGTGGTTGTGGATGAGCTTTTGGAGTTGTGTGGGAGTAGCGACAGCAAGGCAGCAAAAGGTGATGATCTTTTGATGGAAAGCTTTCATGACGTGAAGAATGAGAGTTCGAGTGATGAAATTAAGGATGGTGAGAAAGTTGGTAATGATGAAATTGTGGGTCAGGGAGAGTTGTTGAAAGGAATGACTGGGTTGAGAATTTCTGAGAGGCTTACGGTTGATACTGAGGGTTCAAGTGTGAATTCTGCAGGGGCAGGTAGTGGGAGTTCGCAGCCTCCTCCTCCCCCTGTCCCACCTCCAAAACTTTCAGCTGGAAACTCAAATTCTAGAAGATGTGTCTCAGGAAATCCAAGTTCTGTCCGGATTGGATCATCCAGAAGAGCAGTTGCCTGGCCTGTTGTTTCAACAAGGACTTCACCGACTGGTTCACGGCCTTCTTCGCCCAAGTCTCACGGTGAAAGCGAGGGATATAATAGCGCTGATGAACAAAACCCTTGCTTTGTTTCCTCCTATGATGACATAGTAAGTTGCTGGTTTTGTTAGTCCTACAAAATCGCCAAGTGTTGTATGTCTTTCTCTTGTTTTTCCTTAATCGTTGTTTTCCTCAGTCGAATTGAATCAACAGAGGATTCTTTTGTTGGTCCTACCATTCATGGTCATTATAAACTATGTAACTTAGTTTTTCTTTTCCTTGTGTGTGTGTATAGGCCATGAATGCAGAAATTTTTTTCTGTGCTTTTGTGGTTCAGTCAACATCTGTTTGATGCTCAGGATGTGTTTCTATTTATCATTAAAAAATCTGAATTGTGCGAATATTTTGTACTAATGAACTTTTAGGTGTCTTGAGAATAGAGTTCTATTTTAAATTTTAGGTGTTTGGGTTCCTGACCTTTCTTAAACCAAGACTTTTGTGTGTTTCATTTTATCAATTTGTATCAATCTATTTTGCTCAGAGACCTTTCTAGTGTCCCCCCTCTCAAGTTTTAGATTTGAAGCTCAGCAGGGTTCAGCATCAGATTCAGAATTTGAATTGCCATTTACATCTGTGTCAGGAAAGAGAACGTCAGTTTGAAATTGACATTAGAAGGGCAAAAGGCTTTGAAGTCAAAAGAATGCTGGAGGATGGGAATTGTCTCTTTCGTGCTGTAGCAGATCAAGTTTATGGTGACTCCGAAAATTATGATTTGACCAGACAAATGTGCATAGATTATATGGTAAGATGATGCAAACTCTTATGGGGATGCTTATCTTGTTTATATGTTGTTATTGCCGATCTTTATGCACCACTGAAGATCTAATATTACTCGCTAGTTGCATAAAAGCTACGTAGTCATTATATGAGATACCAATCTGACTCTCATCGTTAGTTATTTAGTGTCATCATACAAATAGTGAAAGAATTTTGGAATATCTTGGAAGAATAAGGAAAGAAAGCAATATGATTTTTATCTATCTGGGAGAATACTGAATACTGGATCATAGCCTTGTAAGACAACATTAAATAGAGTTGTATGGCTCCTTTTGTTGGCCATGCATCATTAAGTTAGAGCTACATATTTTTTGGGTGTTACATATGTAGCCCTTGAAGTTGTCTAATAGGTGATGGACCTTTTATTGTGCTGGAAAGGCCAGTTTGACAATCAACACTGTGAAGCACTACGAAGAATGATCCTGATCTATCTTTTATTGTGAATATGGAGAGAGAGGAATGATTAAAGTTTCTAGGATTGTTAGAAGGCTGCAGAGGAGCTAAAAAGTTTCCTGTTTAGAACCCTTTTTCTTTGAATGTTAACAGACATGTACCCGCAACTTTAGCTTTCAGGACTTTATTATGCTTTTTGCTTTTTCTAACTAGGTGTTTTTATCAGATACGTTCTTGTTTACTCAGGTTGTTCCTTTTTGGTCATTAATCTAATGATCTTCTTATTAAAATAGAATTAAAAAGATTACAGAGTTAAAGAGAACTAAAGAGAATTGAGAAAGAGACGGATAAACTATGCCTGCTGCACAAAAAAAAAAAAAAAAAGGATGTCAGGTCAGATAAAATACTACAAACTGTGGCATTACTATTATCATATCATAATTTAACATATAATGTTCCGAAGGATGTAAATATTAAATTTCATGGGAAATCAGAAAAGAAAAAGGCGCGACTATATGAGGAGCCCATGGTGACATGTATTTCACATGAACTGCACGTTACTCTTCTTCTTTGGTAAGGATGCTACAGAGCTGCCATTTTAAATGATGGACATTGGCCCCCATTGGACTAGTTGGGGACCTGTTCGCTTTTTGAAATAAAGGAGCCAAGGTGCTTTTTTTTCATGCAAGTAAATGGAGAGAGAGTAAGGACAAAGCAGTTCTCTTTGCTGCGGTACATCGACTGAGGAACATTACTGTCAAAATTCCATCATCTATAACTCAAATTTCGGCTTCTCAGGAAGAAATGGACAATTCATAGGTCGGTTAAAATAAATATGCACTATATACCTGTTTCAGGAGCTTCCATTTATGTTTTTATTTTTATTTTTGTGGGGTTGGGAGGAGGGATTGGGGATTCAGACTATTGGTAATTGTAGGTGCAATATAAACATCTTTTCTGTGCACATTTGCAAAATAGGTAATTTCATTTTACTACATGTAACACGTTCTCTCTTTCTAATTTAGTTGTTTTTCGTATTGTACTGGGATTGGTAATCTTTGGTTTAAAAATTACACGTCTTTCTACTATTAATTATATATGTAAAGCTTTTCTACTTTTATTTCTGTATTTCTATGCATGCTTGCCAGAAGTTTGTAATTTTGCTTTCAGCTTGTGGTACTTTTAGGTTTATACTTATTGTGGATTTGGAGTTTGTGGGTTATCAGAGAGATTGAATCTGAAGCATATATGATCAAATACCTGTTTTTACTTGATTCAGGAGCGGGAAAGAGATCATTTCTCTCAGTTTATAACAGAAGGCTTTACATCTTATTGTAAGAGGAAGAGAAGAGATAAGGTATGTAATCTTTCTATTTAAGTTACTGTTTACACTCCAATCTGTATGTATAAACCACAAAATTCATTATCTTTTGGAAAGGACTTCTTGCTACCTTTTTTTTGTTCTCTTGTGCACCTTAAATCAGAACAATTTCTTTCTTCATATTTTTTTTTCCGGTTTGTGGTAGTGATATTCAATTTCCCAGTTTTTTTCACAGCAGAATAAAGCTTTCAATTTAAATGTTGGCTCATTCAGTTCCAGAGAGTAATACATATATATTGTTTTTATGAGCAAGTAATATAAGTGCATAGGTGCATTGGGATGGGATGACTGGAATATTTACTGAATGATTCACACAGTATGGTGACTGGAATATCCCATGTCACTTGCTCTTTCTTAACACAGCTACATCATAATCTGAGTTTGATTTGGACATTCATGACTTCCACATTATGGGTCCTCTTTTCTTTTCCATTGTGAATATGACAATTTATATTCTTTTTATCCTGGGTGGCAGGTCTACGGAAACAATGTAGAGATTCAAGCCTTATCAGAAATGTATAATCGGCCCATCCATATCTATTCCTACAGCACAGGTGTTGCTTTGCTCAGTGTGAATAATGATATTGACATTCTTTCAGCAGACTTCTACCCTTTGCATTGGTCTATCTATATGCTAAGTTAAATTTACCTATGCAGAGCCTATAAACATATTTCATGGAAGCTACAACACTGACACACCACCCATACGACTGAGTTATCATCATGGGAATCATTACAACTCACTTGTTGACCCGCGCCGTTTGACCATTGGCGCAGGACTTGGATTCAGCTGTCTTCATGGGGTGTGTAAAGCAGTATTTGTCTTCAGTGAATTCAAAGTTTCTTTTCCTATTGTATGTTGAAGACACGCAAGATTTTATGTGCTAACCTGGAACTAAGAAGGAAGTGCACCACACGTTCACAAACCAGATTAAATACATGTTTTGTTCAAATTAAATGTGTTCATGAGTGTTCTGGAAGGGGCTAGATATGTTTCCATATAACCTTGTTCTTTCGTCACGTAATTTCAACATGTAGGTTACTTTCCTTTTTTTTGTGTATTTATGTTTGTGTTATTTGGGCTTTCTTGGTGGGGGATGAGAGGTTGGAACAGCAGCTATTGTGCAGCTTCATTGAATGTGTAGTTGGCTTACAAATAGCAATATGTTTGTGGTTTTCTCTGCAGAGAAATGTTGACAAGGATCAAGTCAAGGCTGCCATCAGAGCTCAGCAAGATCAACAGATTGATAATGTTAGTACCTTGATTGTTATGCGGAGTGATCTACAGGAATGTTTGATAATATGCTAACGACAAAATTGCTTTCCAACTTCTATGCTGACAGGCACTTCTAGCTGAGGGTCGATTTTACTCTGATCTTGAGCTCACTGAGAAAGAAATTGAGCGCATGGTGATGGAAGCTTCTCGAGCTGAGTATCTTGCTGATGATTCATACAAGCAGCAACTTGGCCGAAGAGAATCATCTACTTCTAGTGCTGAACCATCATCTTCTGGAGCTAGTAAGTACATCAGTCACTCGAAAGAAGAAAAAAGTTCTGACACATTAGTTTGGCATTGTTACTGAAAATTTGTAGTTGCAAATAATCATTTTTGCTGCCTTTTTTATGGATCACAATTTGCCTGCTAAACTAATAACTTGGAGTAGATTACATATAAAAAAAAAAAAAACTGGAGTACATTGTGTTGCTAACTGTAGTGTCAATGTAAATAGCTGGTTCATCAGGCAGTGAGACCAAGGGAGGTGGAAGAGAGCGTGGTTTGCAGGATTCTGTGCTTAGCAGCAGCAGCATGCAGATGGTTCTGTCAATGGGGTTTAGCTATTTGCAGGTGATTGAAGCCTATAGCATATTTGGGGATGATGTTGATTCTATGGTCTGTTACCTGTTGGAAACCAGCAGCAGCAGCAGACGCAAGGGCAAAGCAACAGAATGAGTTTCAAACCAAAAAGACACACTAGCCGCCTCCTGCATTTGTATTTGCATCCTCCCTTTGCTGAGGTTTAGCTCTAGTTTAAGAAGGAACCATTTCTATAAGCAGAGAGGCCTATGAGCCTTATTTATATAACAGTATATATGATGCTTTTGACAATAAAAAAGTATCTACTAGTTTACTTTTTCAATTAGTATAAAACTCAAATGTGAAAAAATCACTTCTGGGGTTAAATTCGGTCCTCTATATTTATTAGTCTCTAGTTGGGAAATATACTTCGAATATAATCTGTGCGACGAAGAATATATTCTCTTATATAGTTTATGTAATTAGCATTTCACGAGCTCTTCTACAAATAGAACAATTAAAAGTTTAGCATTTTGATTTTAAAAAATTATGGTTGAGAAAGTCATTCACTTCCCACAACAGTGAGTCGGTGACTTGGGCCAGGGGTGCACAAACAAGCCGTTCACCCAACCCGACTGACTTACACACCCGAACCATTTCAGTATACTTCGGAAACGGAAATGACCGTACCCGTCTTCTCCTTTAATCGGAATTACCCGATTTCCGAATTTTGACAAAAAAATGCCATAGTTTCACACGTATATGTTAACACAGACTAAAGGGGATTGTCTCCTCTTCAGTCTTTCTAGAAGTCAGAACTCTCTCACGCAAATCTCTCTCTCACTGTCGCAGCTCAGTAGCTCACACTGTTGGAGTTGGAAATATTCTGTTTTTTTTCTCTCGCTCTCCCCCTCTTGCTCGCTTTGCTACTCTGCAAGGTTCGGTGGGACATTTGATGTTTTCTGGGTGTGGCTCGGTTGTCGTGAATAAGTTAGTTTGGGCTTTGATCGTCATGGTGGCTAACGAAAACGGATGGAAAGTGCTAGTGATCTGATTCTGGTAGAAATTGAGCACATTTGAAATTTGAAAAAAAAAAAAAAAGCAGAAGAAGTATCTGGTTCTTAAAATGGAACAAAAATGAGCTACGGAATTTGGAAGTAGTTGCCAAAATGGTAAAAATGGAAAGAGAGGAGGGAGGAGCTCCTTCCTTTTTCCCCAGGGCAGCTGTTGGCGTTTCTAGGAGAGATTAATAGATGGGTGTCACCGTCAACCTGTGCATGACCTAGAGAAATACAGAGGAAGAGGGCGTTGCATGTCTCCAAGTCCACAGCCTTCTCTATTCTTGTAATTAAATGCAACACCAGAATGCTCATTGCAAAGAAAACTATACCACATGATTTGACCAAAGATTCCATTACGCCACCCAATTCTCCTCTGGTTCCAAACTAATTATGTGAAGATTTTGTCACTATGCTTTGAATCAAACGGTACTGTCTCCCTGCAGAAGAGAGGAACGGTAGTGTCTTCCAATTAGGCAAAGATTAGTTAATCTCCATGGAAATTGGCAATAGGCAGAAGACTTGTCAATTGACTTGGCGGGATTGGCCTTTATCTTTGCATCCGTCTTCTTGGGCCCTTCATAACGCATCTTTCTGTTTAACACATTCACTTGACCCAAGTCAATACCGCTCCATCTCTTTGAATGCTACTATACATAAAGAAAATAATAATAATTTGTCAAACTAGCTGAAAATAATTTGATGCAGCATACCCAAAACCCAAAAAGTTAAAAAAAAAAAAAAAAGTAAAAAAGTCGGAAAATTCAAAAAATATTCGGGTTGGATAATTGATAATTAGGATCGGGTCATGTGAACAATCTTAACTAAGGGAGTAACCGGTCCGGTTTTATACATATTTTAGAACCGAATTAGTATATATCGGTTTTGAGATTTGAAAAATCGATACCGCACCGATTACACCCCTAAATTGATACTTCCGGTTTTAACGGTTCCAATCCGGTTTTTTCGATATATTATATAGTATATTATATTAATATATATAGCGATAATATATTATAGTATATATTATAATTGTATTATAGATTATAGTGATGTATTATAATATATAGTATTAGTATAACTACTAATACAATAAACTATGTCACTATAGTGATAATATATGGTTATTTATATAGGATTTTAAAATTTAATATTATACTAATAAGTAATTTATCATATAATACAAAATTATTTTATATATTATATATAATATAAAAAACCACTTAAAAATATTTTATACAATATAAAAATTTAAAAAATATATATAAATCGGTCTGGTTTCAGTTTTCATTTTTCTAACGCCAGTACCGGTGTTAGAAAAAGGAAAACCGAAACTGGACGAATTTCGACCGGTTTTGAGAAAAATAGAACCAAACTAGTAACGAATCATTGGTTTTTTTTTCACCCCTATCGGTGACCACACAAGCTCTCTTCTACCATAAAATTCAGTCAGCAAGAAACCCCTTGGAGAACTAATGATGTGATGCCTTTCTTTATGAGGACTATGAAAAAACAATACGCTAATACAGTCTACTGCTGACTCAGACTAACAGGTACATTTGGGTACTGAAATGATTTTGGATGATCTGTGAATAATAGTAAAAAAGTAATGAGAAAATATTGAATAGTAGTGGAGTGATCCATTACCCAAACACAACCAAATTTATAGATTAGTCTCAATAACTAGCCAACATGGTAAGTTACGCACTTGTATCAGAAGTCCAAGCCAACTGCACTTTGCTACCCTTTAATAACCAGATGTAGGAAATGCTTAGCTCAACAAGGATCCCAATAAGTGAAACTAAAGAGAAGTAGCAAAAAGATTGAAAGATTGCAAAAGAGAATTAAGAAGGTTGAGAGATTGCTATATAGACTTAGCTTTTCAAGAGTTCAATATCATTCACTTCAATTTTTCTTATATATTCTTGTGAGTGTCTTTGTAGTACCTTTTATAGGAAATTCCATGGTGGTTTGTTGTGACAACCAAATCACATGCACAACAAACCCATGGTGAGTTGTGCTAACCAAATCACATGTATAACAAACACAAGAAGGTGGAGGTGGATGACCATTTAGCTTTCCATCTTTGTTGTGATTGTTGTACATGTGACTTGATTGCCAACAACGCCATGAATTTGTTGTACATGTGACTTTGTTGCCAACAATCCCATGGATCCCTTGAGTTTTGTCTATAAAAGCACCCCAAGGACACTCACAAGAACACACAAGAAATTTGAAGTGAATGATACTAAGCTCTCGAAGAGCTAAGTCTATATTGCAATATTTCAATCCTTTTGCTACTTCTATTTTCTATATTGTAATCCAATCTTCTTACTACTTCTCTTTAGTTTTACAATACGTTTTGCTACTTCTCTTTTCTATCTTGCAATCTTTCAATCTTCTTACTACTTCTCTTTAGTTTTATAACACTTTTTTCCACATCTCTTTTCTATATTACAATCTTTCAATCTTCTTATTACTTCTCTATTCTATATTATTCTATATTGCAATCTTTTAATCTTTTTGCTACTACTCTTTAGTTTTACAACACGATAACGTGTTGTAAAACTAAAGAGAAGTATCAAGAAGATTGTAAAAAAGAAGTAAGAAGATTGACAGTTTGTAATATAGACTTAGCTCTTCAAGAGCTCAATATCATTCTCTTCAATTTTGCTTGTGTGTTCTTGTGAGTGTCCTTGTGATGCCTTTAATAGGAAACTCCATGATGGTTTGTTGTGTCAACCAAATCACAAACACAACAAACCCATGGTGAGTTGTATCAACCATGTCATATGCACAACAAAACCCTTGGATAGTTGTGCCAACCAAGTCACACGTACAACAAAAAAAACAAGGTAGAGTCTACATGGTCATCCGCCAAATTCATGCAATCCACCAAATGCAAGCATGAATTTAGTAGATAACCATTTAGTGTCCACCTTTGTTGTGCTTGTTGTACATGTGATTTAATTACCAACAACCCCATCAATTTGTTGTGTTTGTTGTACATGTAATTTGGCTGGCACAACTCACCAAGGGTTTGTTGTGCATGTGATTTGGTTGGCAAAACTCACCATGAGTTTGTTGTGTAAGTGACTTGGTTGGCACAACTCACCATGGGTTTGTTGTGTTTGTTGTACATGTGATTTGGTTGGCACGCATGGAGTTTCCTGTAAAAGGTACTATAAGGACACTCATAAGAACACATAAGAAAATTTGAAGTGAATGATATTAAACTCTTGAAAAGCTAAGTCTATATTGCAATCTCTCAACCTTCTTACTTCTTTTTTGCAATCTTTCTATCTTCTTGCTACTTTTCTTTAGTTTTATAACATGTTATCGTGTTGTAAAACTAAATAAGAAGATTGAAATATTGCAATATAGAAAAAAGAAGTAGCAAACAGATTGAAAGATTTCAATATAGACTTAGCTCTTCAAAAACTCAATATCATTTACTTTCAAATTTCTAGTGTGTTCTTGTAGTGTCCTTGGGGTGCCTCAATGGATCCATGGGGTTGTTAGCAACAAAAGTCACATGTACAATAAATTCATGGAGTTGTTGGCAACCAAGTCATATGTACAACAATCACAACAAAGGTGGAAACTAAATGGTCATCCACCTCCACCTTGTTGTGTTTGTTATACAAATTATTTGGTTGGCAAAACTCACAATGAGTTTGTTGTCTATGTGATTTGGTTGGCACAACTCACCATAGGTTTGTTGTGCATGTGACTTGTTTGGCACAACTCACCATGGGTTTGTTGTGTTTGTTGTGCATGTGATTTGGTTGGCACAACAAACCACCATGGAGTTACCTATAAAAGGCACCACAAGGACAGTCACAAGAACACACAAGAAAAATTGAAGTGAATGATATTGAGCTTTTAAAGAGCTAAGTCTATATTGCAATCTCTCAAATCTTTTTTTTTTTTTTTTTCTATTTTGCAATCTTTCAATCTTCTTGCTATTTCTCTTCAGTTTTACAACACGTTGTCAGCACGAGACCCTAATCAATTGTTGTGTCCGTTTGATTTTTGATGTTGAAAGCTATCTATGAGATTTTCTCTGATCAATGTAAGTCTCTCAATAAATTTATAACGCCAATTTTTAATCATCATATCAGCATGTGTTTATAAACATTAGGGGTGTAACTGGTCCGGTTCAATCCAGTTTTGGACAAATTTTGGAATCGAACTGGTATAAACCAGTTTTGAGTTTTGAAAAATCGATATTGCACTAGTTACACCCCTAAACCAGTACTTACGATTTTACCGGTTGGGTCCAGTTTTTCGGTTTTAATCATCTACCATAAAATAAAATCTGCCATTAAAAAAACTGCTACCATGTAAAAAATCTGTTGTCATAAAAAATCTTCTATAGAAAAATCTACAATAAAAATATAAAATCTGCTATAACAAAAAATCTACTATAAAAATATAAAATCCGCTATAAAAAAAACCTGCTATAGAAAAATCTACTATAAAATATAAATTCTTCTATAAAAAAAAATCTGCTATAAATCCATATTACATATCCATATTATAAGCTGCCATAAAATGATATGCAATATATAACATATATATAGTATATATAGTATATATATATACTAATACTATATACTATATTAATACTAATATTATATATAGTTATAGTGATTTATATAGTTATTTATATATAGTGGATTACTAATAGTGATATACTAATACTAATAACTATTTAACTACTAAGAAGTTAGTGTCTAACTTATTTAAATATTTGATTATATATGTTAGTGATAATAATTAATAAGCTAGTGGTTACATATATGCTAGTGATAATATAATATATGATGATTACATACACTTTTATATAAAGTGTATATGATAAAATGTATAGAAATGTATTTATGAAAAAGAATATATATTATAATTTATTATACCATAAAATATATTTATCCTTGATATATATATATATATATATAGTTTATATTAATAACATATGATCAAACAAATGTTCATGTTTAAGATTAGAGTTTTATGTTATATTATTTTTATTTAATAAAATTAAAACTTTTAATGTTATATGTTATATTAAGGTTTATAACATTAATTTTATGTTATAGAAAATATTATATTAATTTTATGTTATTTGATTATTATGAGTAATAGGATTTTAAAATTATATTAATTATCAATTTAGCATATAATATAAAATTATATATATATTATATATAAATGATATATAATATAAAAATTTATATATATACGAACCGGTCCGGTCCGGTTCGGTCCAATTCTAGAAAAAGGAAAATAGTAATCAGACCTGTTCTGACTGACTTTTGAAAAGGTGGAACCGGTACCGGACTGAATCAGCCAGTTCACTGGTTTACCAGTTTTTAGTTTCACCCCTAATAAACATTGATATCTATTGTAAACCATATTATGACATATGTTCTATGCAATACTCTTTGAAGTAAATTATTATAAATGCAATTCATATGACTTCTTAGAGTTTATGAATTTTGTATCTTCTTTCTTAATTTCATAATATCTATTTATTCGATTTTTAATATATTTGTCATAGATAATTTACAAAATTAAAATTTATTGCTCTTGATGTTTCTGGCAACAATTACTTATCTTGGATCTGGATGCTGATATCCATCTTGATGCAATGAACCTGAAAATACTATCCAAAAAGAAAATGAAGTATCATTACAGGATCGCACTAAAATAATGATTTTTCTTTGCCATCATTTACATGAAGAATTGAAAAGTTAATATCTCACTATAAAAGACCTATTGCTTCTATGGAATAGTCTGAGGAAGATATAAGAACACCAAAAAACCGTAATCCTCCCAAAGGCGAGCTATAATTAGATGCACTTGAGATTGAAAGAATTTAAGACAGTATCTAAGAATAGGGATGTAAAAAAAATTGGAAAACCGGTTGAACCGGATCGAACCAAACCAAACCGATGGATTCGATCCTGTGCAGAACTAGTTTTCATATTTTGATATCCAGTTTAAACCAAACCGAGCCGGACTAGACCGTTATATATATATATTTATACTTTTTATATTGTATTATATGTATTATATGTTAAATTGCTAATTAATATAACATGAAATTCTAATCTTTCAAGTCTATTAATCTTATAACATAAAATTAATATAACATGTGATATAACATGAAATTAATCTTATAATTTTTATTATAACATTTGATATAACATATAAGTTTTTATTATAATATAAAATTTTAATCTTAAACATTAAGATTAAAATTTTATATTATAATAAAAACTTATTTTTGATATATATATCAATGATAAATACATTTTTCGCATAATACATTATAATATATATTCTTTTTGTAAATATATTTTTACACATTTAATAATATATATTCATATAATAAGCCTATAACTTATATAGACTAAAGTTAAATTCAATACTATACTAGTATGTGGAGAGAAAGTCACTGATGAGGATATGTTAGAAAAAACATATACCACATTTCATTCCTTGAGTGTGCTCCTGTAATAGCAATATCAAGAGCGCAAATTCAAAAAATACTCTGAACTAATATATTGTCTATTAGTGGCTGAATAAAACAATGAGTTTTTAATAAAAAAATACCAATCCGGTCTAACGAATACTACTCCATTCCCTGAAACGAATGAAACCTCCTTTTATAATAATAAGAGAAATCGTGGTCGTGGACGTGGAAGAAAAAACTATTGGAATCAAGGGCCGTGTACTCAAAACTTCTCAAAGAGAAATTCTACATACCACTAGAAGTGGAACCACACCGTGACCAGGCAAGTTACAAACAAAGGCTTGCAGAATAAGCTTGTAAAGAAATATGAAGAAAAATGTTATAGACATGGCATGAAAGAGCATTGGTCACATATATGTCGTAGGTCCAAATATTTGGTGGATCTATATCAAGAATCCACGAAGGAAAAAGGGAAAATGAAAAGATGTCAAAATGAATTTTGCCGACAACAAGGATGCAGAAGATCATCTAAATTATAATTCAAATAGGATGGAGCTAACGCATCTTGATGTCTTTGATTTCTTTATGGAACCCAACGGAGACAATGATCTTTTGATCAGTGATGCATATGGACATAACAATTGATTTTCTCTCTTTATTATATTATGTTTGAATTTTAATCTTTTAATACATCTTGTTAAAATTCGCTTTGCATTAATAAAACCTTGTACATATTTTTATTTTTTAGGAGATATGGATTTTATTGATGCAGTAATCAATTCCAAGATGATTGGTGAAGATCTATGTCGAGTAAAAGTTTAACCACATATATAATTTTTAAAGACAAGAAATATTTTCAATATTTAACATTGAATAAAATTAATGCAAATACTATATATGGTTATTCGAACCTATTGTAAGCTCCGGAAGAACAAATATAATGTCATTAGAAGAAACAAATGTTTTTAATGACCATACTTTGTATTCCTCAAAAGCTAGAAAGAATTTACTAAGTTTGCAGCCACCTAACACCCATTTGTATTGCCTGATGCACAAAATCAATAGTTACCATAAACTGGGATTCCCGGACAAAATTTGTCAAAAGTGGAGCACTGACAGAAGGAACTAGTAAAGACATATTGTGAAATACAACACTTGTATCAACCTGTGAATAATCTCCATTACCACTGCCAAATTCACGATATTCACCATAAGCTGAATTTTGTAAAAGTCTTGAATGAATGCCTATGAGATTGAGCACAAAATAATCCAACATATGTTTTCACCTCAAACTTAAATGGAGGATTTACTGACTTACATTGCATACAAATAATCTCCACCAAACTAAAGTGCATATTTGCAGTAATATTCAGTACCCACAATCCATGGGTGCAGATTGTTTGAATATTCACTTCCCTTGTTTCTTCTAATGGGCCAGAAAATCCAAAATTCATATGTATCGCATATATTCCCATCTAAGAAATAAAATCTCATATGCATTTTATCGAATAAGTTAGGCACCAAACTCAAACATTCATTCTTACCATACAATCCCAGCTCACTGTGATCATGCAAGTCCATTAGCTCATTCAAATAAAAAATGAAAAGTTCTAGAATCAAGATTGTGACAGAACTAACCATCCTCAACATTATTACTAGGAAGTAAATAACGGATTGTGCATTTTTAAGATGACCTTGGCAAAGAACTTGCCCTCTTTCATGCTCTCATACACCTAATTTGTCTTGTACTCCTCCCACATAACCTCGATGAGTGTCCCCGAAACCTCAATAACTGGTTTTGTAAGATCAAGAGCTCTAAAGCATCCACTTATAGCTTCTGTTTCTTGAAAGCATCAGGTATCCAGCAATTATGGCGTAATCGTTGTTGGAAGCTTAAGCTGGAGGCTTGTATGATTTTGGATAGTCAACACCAAATTGATCTTCAATGGCTGCTTCCCCTACATCTCCACCACATTGATGTTCGATTGGTCTCACTTTTCAATGTTTACATGTATAATATCTTCTTCAATTAGAGATTGATAGTTCAAATCTACCTTTGTTGACTCATTAGTAAGAATGTCTATGATTTTCTGTCCAAGGGATTGTAGTTGCTACCCGTGTAATTCACAAGTTTCTTTCAACAATCTTTAAGTTCCATGATGGTATCACTTAGGGTATGTATTAGTTTTATAAGAAAAGAGACTACATGTGCTTAATTTTAGTTACATGTATTAATTTCTTGTTATGTGCTATTACTTTACTAGCATATAAATACTATATGTAATTAGACACAAAAATCAATTACAAGAAATCATTTTTACTTCTCTAATTTTAATTCCCATTTTTCCTTTTCCTGTTTTCTGCTATCGAGCCTAAGACAAACTCTATCCTCCTCCTCCTCCTTGCACCATGGCAGTGTAAATCTTGTCATGGTATCAAAGTGATACCTTCTGCCTCCAATGCAAAAGTTGAAGTTCCTATTCTTAGAATTTCTTCTTAATCTCTGAGATCGATAGCACCTTATTCACAAACGCATAAATTGAGATTTCTATAAGAAACCCTAAGTAGAGAATTTCTTCCCCTTTCTGAAAATCTTTGAGTTCTTTTTCTCTCTCAATGAATCTATGGGACAACCCCTCAAGCCCCTACTTTCTTCACCATGGTGAGAATCCAGGCACCATCTTTGTTACATAGGTGCTCAATGGAAACAATTCTCATACTTGGAGACCCTCGATGTCCATGGCCATCAATGCAAAGAAAAAAATTGCTTTCTTGAATGGAACTCTACCTCGGCTTGCTCAGAGTAATCCTTTGTTTTCTTCATGGCTCCGATGCAATGACATGGTAATCTCTTGGTTTGTAAATTCAATTTTCAAAAATATAGCATCCACTGTTTTGTTTATGGATTCAGCAACAAAGATTTGGAGAGATTTACATAATCGGTTTGCACAAGGAAACAAACCTAGAATATTTCAACTTAGGAAAGAAATTCCGATTTTAACACGAGGCAATAACTTTGTTAGTGTGTTTTATTCGAAACTGAAGGGTCTTTGGGATGAGTTGTTGACTCTAAAACCTATACCAACATATGGTTGTAAACCGACATCTACGTGTAGCTCTACCAAGATGTTAATAGAAAATCAAGAGGAACAGGTCTCACAATTTTTTATGGGTCTTAATGACTCTTAGTCTCATTTTAGGGGCCAGATTATGCTAATGGAACATTTTCCTTCCATTAACAAAATCATTTCTTTGGCCTTTCAAGAAGAGAGACGGGGGAATTCTGAGTAGTGTTGAACTCCATGTTGCTACCTTTACTGCCTTAATAAAAAAAACTAGTCATGCTTCATCAATAGGAAAATGGAAAGGGTAGTGGTAAACCAATACAATGTTTTTTCTAAAAATGAGAAAGTAGTGTATAGCCATTATGGTTATAATGGACATACCATTGATAAATGCTACAAGATACACAGATATCCTCCTGGCTGGAAATCCACAAAAGGGAAAGGTGTTTCATCTAGTGCCATGAATCAAGTCCGTAATGTTGATGATTCAGTTCAGTTTGCAACCGTTCAAGATCAATACATGCAACTCGTCGCCTTGCTTCAGTCTACCACAGAGACAAAATCTGCAATAAATCCACCTGAGTTGTTACCATCAGTAGCAAATCATGTTGGACTATTGCTAACACCCATTTCAGATAATAATGAGTTTTTCAGGTAAATCTCATAATTTTTCTGCCTTACTTCTTTCATTTAGCAACCTTATTCCCGTCATCAAAAGAAATGGATCATAGATAGTGAAGCAACTGACCACATGGCTAGTTCACTTTCCTATCTTAGCTCCATTACATCAATTGTCAATCACACAGTAAAACTTCCTAATGGCAGATTTGCACATGTATCTCATATAAGTACTGTGAATCTTTCACAATTCTTGACCTTAAATGATGTTCTTTGTGTTCCTAGCTTTTCATTTAACTTCATTTCAGCAAGTAAAATTTCTCTAGATATGCATTGTTGTCTAATTTTCCTAGCCAATTATTGCCTTATCCAGGACCTACACTCTTGGAGGATGATTGGGATGGGTGAGCAGGAGGCTGGATTATATTACCTACTGCAAGATTCGGGTTGCACAGCAAGCTCTAAGATTGCCACAGTTTTATCTCATGTCATCAATAATGTTTCCTGCCAAAGTCCTTTTGACTTATGGCATTATAGGTTAGGTCACATATCTCATTCTAGATTGTAAATTCTCAATAAACCTGCATCTGATATAAAGCTTTCCACTGCATCTCATTGTACTGCTTGTCCTTTGGCTAAACAACATAGACTTCCTTTTCCTTTGAGCCAAAGTGTATGTTTGTTTCCTTTCGAAATAATATATTCTGGCATTTGGGGGCCTTTTTCAGTGCCTTCTCTTGATGGATTCAAATTTTTTCTTACAATAGTGGATGATTTTTCTAAATGTATTTGGCTCTATCTGATAAAAGCAAAACTCGACAGTTGATTTAGTCATTTTTCTCTCTAATTGAAACTCAATTTCACAAAAAGATAAAAAAAACCATTAGATCAAACAATGATATTGAATTCCATATGCCTGACTTCTATGCTTCTAAGGATATCATTCACCAAAAATCTTGTGTTGAAACATCACAACAAAATGATGTAGTTGAGAGAAAACCTTAACACCTCTTGATGTTGCATGTGCCTTAAGATTCGAAGTTAATATTCCTTTAAAGTTTTGGGGAGAATGTATTCTAACAACGGCCTATTTAATCAATCACACACCTACTCCACTTTTATCCAAAAAATCCCCATATGAGACTCTTTTTTCCAAAGTCCCCACATATTCTCACCTCAAAGCTTTTGGCTACTTG
Source organism: Juglans regia (assembly GCF_001411555.2). Taxonomy (NCBI): domain Eukaryota; kingdom Viridiplantae; phylum Streptophyta; class Magnoliopsida; order Fagales; family Juglandaceae; genus Juglans; species Juglans regia. The sequence continues at coordinate 16,715,201 of NC_049905.1, read as the reverse complement.
TGTTTTGCATCCACTCTTTCTAGAAATAGACACAAATTTGATCCTCGAGCAATAAAGTGTCTTTTCCTTGGATATCCTTTTGGCATTAAAGGTTATAAGGTATTTGATCTTGAGAACCAACATCTCCTTATCTCACAGGATGTAGTTTTCTTTGAAACTGTTTTTCCTTTCAGTTCATCCTCAAATTCTGTTGTTTCCGATCATTTCTCAATTGTTTTACTTCATCCAATCTCTGATATTTCTCTTCCCTCAAATGTGCCTCTTATTTCAAAATTTTCCACTCCTTCAAATATCCACAATCCTTCTTCTTTTTCTTCTTCCCCTTCTACACAGGCTCTTCCTATAGCTGTTAGGCAATCATCTAGAGCTCCTAGAGCACCCAATTACTTCCAAGATTTTCATTGTAAACTAGCTATTGCTCATGCTATCTCAAATCCTTCAGATCAAGGTTTTGGTAAGTCTCATACTTCCCATTCTCTTTATTATTTCCTTTCTTACAAAAATTTGTCTCCTTCTTATAGATCTTTAGCTCTATCTGTTTCCATATATTTTGAGCCCCAAAACCTTTAAACAAGCCGTCCGATACCCTCATCGGCATGATGCCATGGCAGCTGAAATAAAGCTTTAGAACTTAACAACACTTGGACTCTTACCCATTTACCTAATGGCAAACAACCTATAAGTTGTAAATGGGTGTATAAAATAAAATATCAAAGTTTGATGGTGTAGTATTGAAAGATACAAAGCGAGGATAGTTGCAAAAGGATATACACAAATTGAGGACCTTGATTTCCAAGAAACTTTTTCTCTTGTGACCAAACTTGTGACTTTGAGATGTCTTTTAGCAGTCGTTGCTAGGGGTGTCAAATCGTGTTAACGGGTCGTATTCGTGTCGTGTCAAGGTATGTACATTACACTTAATGGGTCGACACGAACACGACCCGTTAAGGATTTCGTGTCAAAATTCTAAACCCGAACATGACACGGTAAGATAACGGGTTGACACGACACGACTCGTTAATGAATAAGAAATAAATTGACACAATGCGACACGACACGACCCGTTCCGTTTCAACCCATTTACGTTAATGGGTTGAACAAACACGATACGACACTACACGACCCGTTTGACTTAATTGATTTTATATAAATATTTAAATATAAATAATATCTATAAAAAATGAAAAACTAACTACAAGTCTAAAATTACAATTCAAACAAATATGATCCACACAATTTGTAATAATATTTATTATTAAAATTAAATTTCAAATATAATAAACAAAACATACAATGTAAATATATTAATGTTACAATCTCAAATATAATAAAAAATTAAAAACACAGATTTAAACAAATTTAAAACTTGAAGAAGGAAGTGGAGCGTCCTCCTTGCCCTTTAGGTCTAATGGTATAAAAGTAAATTTAATTTTCTTAACGGGTCATAACGGGTTGACCCGTTAGTGACCCGTTAAGCAATCGTGTCTTAACGGGTCAACCCGTTTTGACCCGAACCCATTAAGGCTAAACTCTAATCCGCTTTTATCGTGTCGTGTTCGTATTGGGTTAACGGGTCGTGTCACATATTGCCACCCCTAGTCGTTGCTTCTCAAAACTGGTTTTTATAGCAGTTAGATATAAATAATTCATTTATTCATGGTGATTTGGAGGAAGAAGTGTATATGGAGGTATCACCTGACTTTACCCAAGAGGGAGAGCATAAAGTGTGCAAATTGAACAAGTCCTTATATGGACTCAAGCAAGCCTCTCGACAATGGTTCTCCAAATTGCCTCGACTCTCATTTGCTATGGTTTTATTCAATCTCATGCTGATTATTCATTGTTCACATTGCATGATTCAACGCATTTCACTATTCTTTTGATATACGTTAATGATATTATTGTGGCTAGTAATCATCTCCCTTTTATTATGAATTTAAAATCCTTCCTTGTTCAAAGATTTAAGATCAAAGATCTTGGAGACTTAAAAATTCTTTCTTAGATTGGAAGTAGCTCGTTCTTCCAAGGGTATATAGCCCTCAAACAACGCAAGTATGCCCTTGATATCCTTAAGGATTCTGGTTTTCTCAGCTCCAAGCCTCTTAAATTTTCCATGTAGCAAAATTTGAGGCTTAACAAGGAAGATGGTCCCCTCTTGCAAGATGGTTCTTCATATCGAAGACTTATTGGTCGTTTGATTTACTTGGCCATTACTAGGCTTGACTTGGCCTATTCAATTCAAGTTCTTAGCCAATTCATGGATAAGCCTCGGCAGCCTCATTTAGATGCTGTCTATCGCATCTTGAGGTACCTTTAGTCTACTCCTAGCCAAAGTTTGTTATTTCCAGCAAATAATACACTTCATCTCAAGGCATTCACTGACTCCAATTGGACTGGATGTCCTGGCTCCAGAAGATCAGTGATTAGGTATCTAATTTTTCTTGGTGATTCGCTCATTTCTTAGAAGTCTAAGAAACAACAGACTATCACTCGATCTTCAGCTGAAGCGGAGTATAGGGCTATGGCATCAGCCACTTGTGAGATCACTTGGTTACTTTCTATTCTTCATGATTTACATATTTCTCATCGAAAACCTGCTCTTTTATTTGGTGACAACCAAGCAGCACTTCACATCGCTGCCAATCCATTGTTTCACGAGAGAACAAAGCACATTAAGATTGATTGTCACCTTGTTCGTGAAAAGTTGCAAGTTGGAATCATAAAACCACTTCATCTCTCTAGTTCTCATCAACTTAGTGATATTTTGACCAAACCTCTTGGTGCTGTACAGTTTCATTCTCTTAACCAAGATGGGTGTTGTTAATCTCTACACTCCATCTTGAAGGGGAGTATTAGCTTTATAAGAAAAGAGACATATACACATGCTCAATTTTAGTTACATGTATTAATTTTCTATTATGTGCTATTAATTTACTAGCATATAAATACTATATGTAATTAGACACAGAAATCAATTACAAGAAATCATTTTTACTTCTCTCATTTTAATTCTCATTTTTCCTTTTCCTATTTTCCTGCTATCGAGCCCAGGACAAACTCTCTCCTCCTCCTCATCCTTGCACCATGGCAGTGTAAATCTTGTCAGTATGCATTTCTTGTATGCTTTGTTGGATCATTCCTCCTTGAGGGCATCATGGATTTCAAAGGCGAGTCACTACATAGAGATGTTTGACTTTGACTTTAGGTTCCCTGTTATTCGCCCAATTCATTAACTTCTAAAATTTCTTCAATTTGGCCCCAGTACAACACATGGAGGATCTTGGTTTCTTGTTGTGCGGTATGGTGTAAGGTGTTGGACTGAGTTAGACTGGAGTTGCCATTCTTAGGACTTGACTGCTCAAGTGATCTTGTACCATTATAGCTTAGAGACCAAAGGAGAAGGTGTTTACAATTACTATTCTTGTCCTTGCCGCAGGATTGTGGAGCTCGAAAAATGATATTCCCACATCAAGAACTAGGAAACAAAATTTTTTTGTATCCAAGTTCGATTGGGAGTTTCTGGCACACAAGGTAAGGGAAAGGGATCTTCCCTTGAGGAGCTTGTGAGAATTGCTTCTTGGGCAAGCATTTGTGGTGCCCAACTTGTCAAAGGAGGAGAGGTACCACATATGGTCGGTTAAGCAATGGCTATGCGACAACCCAGATGGTAACTGTTTGGATGTGTTGTAGACCAACGATGGCATGTCTAGTTTTTCTATTGGCTCCCTCCCAATTTGCACCTCCTTAGTTCAAGTTAGTGTTTTGAGATGAAGTCGGGTACTCGAGGCGCACATCATCGAGCTTGAGATAAAGTTGAACCCTCTTTTTTAAAGGAGAAAAAGACCTCGGGATGATGAAACCCAAACCATGTTCCCAACAAGAGAGGCAACCTCGAACTGAAGGAGTTGAACCATCGTCTTGGAGGGAAAGGAGACCTTGGTTAGACAAAGCTCACCCTCGAGTGCTATTTCCCGACCCTTGTCTTCGAACTGAAATCCCCACATTCTTTGTCAATGACATCATTCGCTTCTGACAAGGGAGGCAAGTTCCCTCACATGTGCTTCGCGGAGCTTATTTGCTGCAAACGATCATGCCGAGCATTATTCCATTGATGTTTGGTATCAAAGTTGAGCTCGACGATACAGAAAAAGGTAGACGAGGTTAAAACCATTGATGTTTGTATCTAGGCAAATGGAGGGTGCGGTGACTAGGGAGACACTGTAGCACAAGAAGTTGCTCCCAAGGGAGCAACAGAGGATAGTGGGAGGTCCTCTTCGGCTGATATTGAGGCTTAACTAGCCTAGGCTGAACTTTATGTTGGTTACACTCGTATAAACTCAACTTGATCCCACTTCATTCAGTAAATGAGATGTTTCTAATTGCTAATTTTGGATCAAATACTAAAGAGCAAAACTCAAATAAGCTTGGCCCAACTCATCTTTAAGAGCATTGTAACTTGCACATGGTTAAATCTTAAAACAGTCCATGTGGTTTACTTTTCAACAAATTAGTTCCTATGCTCTAATTTAAACTTTTTATTCACTATGCTTTCAAGTTAATACAATGTATAATTAGTTAAAGGGTCCTGCTAGGGCCACCGATATTGGGTCCCGACAATTCTTACCAAGAAGTGCAAAATGCACCTTTTTATTTTGTGCTTTTTTTTTCAAACATTTTTAAATCACTTAACATTTAAAAAAAAAATCTCAAATTCATTTAAAAACATTTTCGAATTAAATATATATAAAAAAAAAAAAAAAAAAAAGAGGAATCAGTGACTTTTATCGGGATGGAGGATGCATCATTTTCCTTAGTTAAAATGTGATTCCCCCATATGATAATGATAATGGTAGGTGGTATATGAAATCTCACATTGCTTGTGAATGAGAAATTATTACTCTTTATAAGGTTCCAATTATATCATTGACTAGTCATTTTAAAATATAAAACATGTGGTTTGAATCTGCAATTGGAGCGTTACATAAAATATCATGTTAGCACCAATAATTGATGTAACTGAAAAAACTACAAATTAAAATAATCATTCAAAATTCAACCAAAATAAACCCGAATGTGTGATCAAAGCATTAGTCTGGAAGGACCAAGGACTTGCCCCCGTCGCCACGCTCAGGTTCAAGGTGGTCGTCTGGATCCAACAGCTAGGTCTTAATTGGCACAATTAGGTCATGCCTAGGAGGCAGCAAAACTGAGGTGCTATTGCATGGGCAGTGCCTTGGTTCTCAACTATAAAAATTCTATACACCATATTATTATTTCACTTTCATCTCACTATGTAAGATGAAACACATTTATCACCATTGAATAATAAAGATTCATCCCAAGTAATGGCTAAGAAGAATTTCTCCTCGAAAGCCCGCAGAGCCCTTTTGCAGCACTCGACACTCTCTACTCATCTTCAATATTAGCAAAGTTTAAAAAGAAAATAGTGATCAAGGACTGAATGGTCGAAAGGACGATATGCTTGCTGGATATCCTATCATATCATTAAATATTAATGTTTATATAAACAATCTAAATGAAATGAGATTTTATAATTGGACAGAGTATCCAGTAATACATGAAAAATAATTAATAAAATTCCATTTCTTCAGGGTGTTGGGACAAAGGTGAGGCAACTTCAACTTGAGATATTAAAGATCAAGACCAATATTAGGATACATCCAATGGCTAATGGGCTTGAAGAGACGCGAAAGATGCAATGGAGTGAGTACATGGGTAGAACGAAGCAGATAAATGCGCAAAAATACATACATACCAAAATCTAATAATAAATGTGGTAGTCATTTTCATAACATTGCTCTTAATATATGACTATTGCACCTTTTGCATCAAGCATTAGTCCTAAACTGCATAAAAAATCATAGGATTATCCATTTCTTTTAAACCACAGATTAGAATAAGTTGCTACAATGTTTCTGATTCCATCACCATGTGGAGATGCACCGGGTGGATCCATATCATCCTCGAGAAATAAGCCGGCAACAACACGTGGATTAACAAAATTAATGATCTCCAAAACTTTTTCTCGCACAACAATGATTCTCATTTTATCATTCATAAGATAAATTACGAGCTTAGCTTCCTCGTGACACTCAACTAATTAACAGAAGATCACCAACCCTCGGTTGTAATTTCAATCTAAAGCTACTAAATCCTGCTGTCGGTCATCTAAGCGGTTTTGACTTTGCGAGAAGGAGGTCGTCGAAATAGACTGAATAGTTCATCAAGACCCTGTTTGATGGCATTAGAAGCAATTTTAGTGTGTAGATATCCGGTTTTCTCGGTCAGCTCGTGAGGAAAGTAAATTATATGAAAAAATAAATAAGATCATAATGAGTCATCAAATTTCATGCTTGATATATGAGAGAAAAGGAGGAAATACCCTGGTAGTGATGACAAGAAAACTGAACAGTACTATCAGATATGAACCCAACACTAGAAGCAACAGCAAGTCGAACGTTACGCTAGCTACCTGTAATAACACACTTGTAACTGATTATTTCCGAGCCAATGAACAATTAATTCAGGATAAATTTGTCTAAATAAATAAATAATCAATAGATTAAAAATGAACAATTATCAGATAATTTGTTCTCTTCATATAATATTGATGTAGGAGAAATTTTTCATGCTCGAGCACAACAGAGTCAATAAAAAAAATTAATGTCAAGGAAATAGCAGTATGAAAAATGGAATATCATGCTGACAAATCATTTAGATTGTAGTGCAAAAATGTAAAGAGCTCAAGATATCCTGGGACACAACACATGATCAAAATCCTTTCCAGGAAAAAAACAAAAATTTACCACATTACTTTAACGCTATGAAATTGTGCAGAGCAAATATTCTGTGGAAAGGACATAATGGCAACCGAATACCTGATATATGTTAAGTCTAGCTTTGGTCAAATCATAGAAAGTGAACATTCCATCGAGTAATTCATGTTGCACATTCACCTCATTCGTATGATCTTCTAATTCCTGCCAAAAAATATAAGGAAATTATGGATAAAGTTTTTTTTTTTTTTTGGATGAAGATTCTTGGTAAGAGATTTTATTACCAAGAATTGTGGATAAAGATAAATCACTGATGAGAATGAAAAGAGATATTTGGTCACTCAAAAGCAGTAGATTCTCGTATTTTATTTTGCTTGTCTTTTTCCATGTGACCCTATCTTAGGTTGACTTGTACAATGGCAATCCACAACATGCCCCAACTATAAGCGCAGATAGCCTAAAGCAAACTACATCAAGCCTTTCCCCAACTCTCACCTCAAAATATCTACTGCAGTTTCACACTACTAGCCACTGAAAACAGAGGCATTTTACATCAACATTATATGGGTACTTATATGGGTACTTCTAATGAAAAATAAGAAGAACACAATCAGCATTGCCACACTCAGTCCAAACTCCTGTAACAAGATTAACAAATTTTGATTCATAAATCCAGAACGTCCATTACAATTACATTAATTCTATATCAAACGTAAAGCATCATTCAATAAGTTAACAATCCTATTAATCCAAAGAGAACTTTGTACTATCCTTAAAGTGTCATGGGCATTTCCCTGAAATTTAAGGAAGGAAAATCTCCACCTTTTTCCTTCCACTCTATGCTAGGTTAAGAGAGGACATCATCAATGGTAAATATCATTTGATGTTTTCAAGCACAATACCAAAGTTGAAGGCATAGAAGTTGCCTTGGAACTACAAATGAAAACACTAAGGAGACGTTAGGATTCGAAGATGAGTTGAGATGAGTTGAGATGGATTGTGAATAGTAATGAGATGAGTTGTGAATAGTAATGAGATTTGTGAGTTAAAATTGCTGAATAGTAATGAATAGTAGTGAGATGAGTTGAGATGAGCTGAGATGAGCTGAGATAAGTTGAAATGTCCTGCGAATCCAAACATCTCCTAAGACTTAGGTAGTTTCTAGTTGTAATTGGGAACAAAATATAAGATACATGAAACAACACAGTTGATGAATTTCAGGGTAACCTTTAACTGAAAACCATCTATAACCTATATAAATTTCGAAGTCTGTTAAGCCACATCATCCAATCGTATTATATGACCATGAATTAGACCATTTCAGTCTAAAAGAATTTGAAAGGTCAAGCCAATAAATATTAGATAATTTGAAATTTTAAGAGTTTGAAAAACTTCATATTCTTTTCTACGCTTCATCTTCTTTCCTCTGTACTTAATCTTTTAAATGCCACATTTAGAAAACTCACAATCAAGTTATATACATAATTAATTATTAATAATATCCCGGGCATTGCTTGGGCAAACAGCTAATTCAAGGGAAAACCATAACTTGCAATAGAAACAAGAATGTATGAAATAAGTGAAAACCTTTTTTAATGCCATGACAAGTGGGTCATTCTTTGAGAGGAATGGTGCTACTCTAGGTGTCCTTGACAAAAGATCCAGCCACAATTGTATATAGGAAGGATTCACAGCCAAACTACTTTTGTCTGAGAAGATTTGGATATTCTTTCCCTGATGGCCATAGACGTGCCTCTGCATACAATGGGGGGAAATAAGGCATTAGAGATTAGACCAACTATAAGTTGAAGAGTCAAATGGACATGAATAAGCTTTTGTGGTTTAAAGTATCCAGACAAACATTCAAATAAATCATCGACATATTCATCTGTCAATCATCGCATATTCATGTCACATAACAGAGAGAGAGAGAGATTTTTACGCAGCCACAAATTATGCTACACAGTCATGTACTACTGAATATTAGATATTTGTCCCAAAACCAAGTTACTACAAGTAGGCATGCATGTCACATAACAAAATAGATCAAGGATCCATTTAAATCCTGCATTTGAAGAAATGACACATTCCTACATGTTCAATTTTGCCACGAATTCAGATAATAGATTTAAGTTTCAATTTGGATATAATTAATTATGCGCTACAGCCTACAACCATATCAACATCATCATTACAACAAGCATGAATGTGCTCTCTTCCTTTCTTGAACATGGGAGTTGGCATACACATCTTTCTCCCGGTAAACTAGGTAGATGTACTCAACGCGTATGAACAGAAACACCTACAAAGATATATTTAGTGCAATCCTTACAAGCGTCCATGTGACAAAGGCTATGATTTGTTAATATTGCAAAGAGAACAAGCATCCAGATCTCTTTCTTTATGTTTCAATTTCTCAAAGAGATTGGTAAATTATTAATCTCCTTAAATTAACCATAAACAACACTACAAGATAAAAGTCGAGCAGAAAGCCCAGGGTAAGTTATATTTGTTTGATTCAACAAAAACATCAGAAAAAATTCTCTCACTTACCGCAAGACTCTCTGCAACTAACTTGATGCTTCTGATAATTGCAGTTTCATTTACGAAATGTCTGCAGAATACCAAGCTCTCAGCAAATGACATTATAAACACAAGGGATATGCTAGCAATAAGATGGTTCAGTGTTAGATGCATAACCTGCTATCAACAAAGCCTCCAGTCCTTTCCATCAGTTCAGGTGCAGTAAAGAGTTCCGATAAGGTGGCAGCAGTAACTCTCAGCCTTGAAAATTGTTCATGCTCCCAAGCTACCTATAGCAGGTAAATAGCTTTATCACTTTTTTTATAATACTACTGTAAATAGCTTTATCATTATAATACACTACTGTAAATAGCTTTACCACATGGCCCCACTGTAGAATCTGGGCACAAATTGAGAGCACCGTGCTTCAAGCCATTCAAGTTTTGTTTTGTTTTAATTAAAATTCAGAGTGCACCAGATTGATTAGGAGCACACAGTCAATCCAAAGTTACAAACCAATAAGTTTCAGCATTACAAGTCTCTCAACCAACCTTGCAACTAGAACTGCCAAAATAATTATTAAAAAAAACAGCATTATTCCCCACATCTGGATTTCACCAACAGCCTAATGCCCACTTTCTATTATCCCTGTAATTATGCTCTCACAATGAACAACAATTTTAATTTTAATTAAAACTTCTAAAGAAACAAAAACGCCACCAACAGCAACAATACATGGAAAGAACAGAAGAAAAATTATACCAGTATTATGTCCAATTTTCTCAAGCCAATATCACAAGAAGATTCTGTATCTATGAGATAAATACGATAATTAGTTCAGAATTTCACGTGTATCTACTCACTCGAGGATTTGAAATATTTATCTTCTTGTGCTTCAGACCCACTTTGAAGCCCAACTCTTCTGCTACATTGGAGAAACCCTACACCAAAATCAAATGATAAAATTGGCACCAAAAGTAATATGATACTACTGCAAAAACGCATTTTTTGAAACCAAAACAACTTACTTCAAATATTTGCTTTATGTAGGCATTTTCTGGAGGCTTAGATACATGAATCCATAATTCATTATCCCATGAACCAATGCTATTTAAGCAAATTGCATAGTCAATACTCTCACGTAAACGTTGATCAAGGCTTCGAAGCCACTAAAAAGGGTAGAAACTTAAAATCAATAACCACTAAAAGAAAATGATCATAGCAAGAGTAAATAAAGAGAAAAATATAACAAGGTAGGGGATATAAAAAATCATAATCAACCAAGAGAAGATGAGCACCTTTTGAGTTCCATTGTAGTTGTAAGGTCCTCCAGATGTTAACCCAAAAAGTAAATTATACCTTCCTCTTGTCTTAGGATTTGAATAAAGAAGAGAGAATAACCTAGCTATTTCAAGAAGTGCAACAATGCCACTTCCATTGCTATCACTTCCCACCGACAATGCCTACAAATATACATTTACTCACACCTTTTATACAGCTCACAAAAGTTATATTTAATCAATTAAATTTAATAAAAAAATAACATACAGGAGCAGCCCCAAATGTATCGTATGATGCTACAATAGCAATGGTTGGGAGTTGACTTGCATCTCCATCTGTTTTCAGTCCTGGCAACCAACCCTGTCACCAACCAAAGAAAATATTCAAAAGTCAACTTTTCATGTTAAAAAAGAATGATGGGCTGATAAGCATATAAACTTGGCCAAGACAAAGAAGGCATGCATGTGGATGGGGAGAAAAAGTGACAAGGGGTGAAAATTGTCAGGATGTCAACAGAACAGCAAGTTCAGAAGTCAAGCATGATTTCTATTTTTTTAATGGTAAAATATGTGTAAATCCAATGGGTCCTGAATAAACATGATTTTCCATCATTTGCTGCTGGTGAATAATGTGGCAATAAACCGGAACACCTTTGGCAGAAGTCAAGTTGGAATTTACAAAGCAAAAGTTACAAAATGATCAATAGCATGCGTATGCCATAAAATTATAGTGTTGAGGTGAATATGACACCAATAAGATTATTTCTACCAGCACCACCTTTCCCATAATCAGGCTTCAATACTTAGGCCTCATCTGTTTTCACAATTCCTCTCAACTCATCTCATCTCATCTAATCATTAAAACTTTCCCAAATTCCCACATAAAATAAAATAAATAATTCAACCCTTTCATATCCCAAAACAAAAATAATATTAACAAAATATATTCTAACAGTATTTTATTCAACTTTTAACTTTAGTCTCAACTTATCACATCTCATCTGCGAAAACAAACAAGGCCCTACAATGCAGGACGAAAGAATAGTGCAAACATGTTCTCTGAAGTATCCTAATTGTTACAAGATAATTTAAGTTCACAAATATCAGCTATCAGAAGAGATGAAATATATTCATATCAAATTACTTTTATTCTTGACAATTGTACAATGCAAGCCCAGATCATGCCAGAGATTTAAAGCTTTTTCAAGAGGAAAGAATACTGTAGACCACTATTGTCAGCACAGATAAAATAGTTTGTTATACTCAGCTCCGACCAATATAGTAATCTTTGATATAATTCCCCAATACACTATCTCTTTCTTGTACATTGAGTCAGATGGAGTTGGTAACACTGGTGAATTAGTATCTTTCAACAAAGCCACCAACTTACCCTCTGATCCTTGATTAAAATGAACCACCCATGTTGGGCCAACATGGAGTTAGCGCAGAACCTTAGGATATGTTTGGTTAAGTGAGGTTTTGCGAATGACAATTATTTTTAGATGTATTTTTATTGGGTTTTGTAATAGTAGGTACGAATAATTGAATGATTTTTTTAAAATATGCTTTATATTGGGGTTGTAAAAGTTTTTTGATAATTAATAAGAAATTTTATAACCAAGAATAGGCACAGTCCAAGTATGCAAGATCTTAACCCACAAACACAAAGTAGAAAAGAAAAAATTCCGAAGTTCTCCAAAAGAACGCTCTGTCTTTAAAACATCTCTCATTCCTTTCCAGCCAAAGACACCACATTAAACCACAAAGGAATCCTTTTCCATCTAGCAGCTATACATTTCCTTCCCCCAAAACCACGCCAACATGCAAGAAGATCCACAAAGGCATCACCCAATATATACCTGTCCAACCAAAAACCTCATTCCACAAAGACTTTGCCACCTCACAATGAAGAAAGAGATGATTTACAGATTCACCATCATTCTTGCACATGACACACCAATCAGCTATACACAAACCACGTTTTCTAAGGTTATCAGTGGTCAATACTTTCCCCAGAGCAACCACCCAACTGAAGAACACCACCTTAGTAGGTACCTTCACTCTCCAAATGCTTTTCCAAGGGAATGCACAGCCAGAATGACATGTAAGCACCTTATAAAAAGAACTAACAGAAAACCTGGAATTTCCAGCATGGTCCCACAGTAGACTATCCTCTCTTCCCTGCATCACTTTTGAATTATAAATACTTCCCAAAAAATAGAAACAACATTCACTTCCCATTCATTTGCATCTCTAATAAAATCAACATTCCACAGAATATTATCATCCGTACGTTGGAGATAATATGCCACAGCAGCATTTTGATCCCTTGCAACCCTATAAAGAGAGGGAAAATCAGATTTGAGAGCTGATTCCCCACACCAAATGTCGTGCCAAAAAAGAAGCCTCTTCCCTTCCCCCACCTTAAATTTTTGAAAACTGCCCCCAGCCTTTCCTAATGAACTTCCATAAACTCACCCCATACGCTCTTCTAACTTCATTAGAACACCAATCCCCCCACCCACTCCCATATTTAACAGCAACAACATACTTCCATAAAGCATCTCTCTCTACATGATATCTCCAAACCCATTTTCCAAGAAGTGCTTTGTTAAACATCCTCAAATTTCTCACCCCCAATCCTCCACAAGAAATCTGTTGACAAACCTTATTCCAACTAACCAAATGAAACTTTTTTTTTCCTCTCCTATACCTCCCCATAAGAAATTACGATAAATTTTCTCAATTCTTCTTGCTACCCCTGCCAGTAAAAGGAAAAGTGAAAGAAAATACATAGGAAATGTTGTTTGAATAGAATATTTTTTAGGGTTGTTTTTGTTTTGATCTTTGTAAAAGTTGTTTTGATTTGTGTTTTTTATATTTCACTGAAATCTAGGCAAATGATTGGATAAAACATTGAAATAGAATTTCTTTTTTAAGATTAAAAGATGTTTGGATTGAAGTTGAAAAATGTTTTGACAATTAATTTGAATTTTTTTTAAAAGCAATAAGCATTGTAAACAAAGCATTACCCTAGTCTTTGTTTATTGGGATTGCAGCTTGCAGGTAAGAACCAAAAGAGATGTCAGACGGGTCCAATATGAGAGTCTGGTGTCAACATGATAAGATGCTCTGTTGTCGGAAAGAAACAGTATCAGACTAGGCAATGTGTATTGGCAATATCTACTTCCAAACAAAACATGCGTCCAATCCAGTAATTAACTAATGACATATTAGTCTAACTTCAATAATTTTTAATTCTAGATAATCTAATGCGACTTTGATAAATATATTCTGAAGAGGTGTGGCAGAATTTACTGAAGGGCCTAAGTACTTATGAAGCTCAAACAAGTATACGAAGGACATTAACCACAAATTGGTTTCTCTGTCTTCTTCCATAAGGATTATAGTCATTTCCAATTGGATGGGAAGAAAAACAAGAAAAAATGACGAATGGGAACCTGAATGTTTGTGATGGTGGGCGAAGCCAGTTTCTTAGGTTCTGGTGCTGAGACAACAAACTTGAATCTGCAATGTTACACAAGCAAAGTTGATATTGGACACGTTAAAAAAAATAAACTAGGAAAGCCATGAATATGGTAACAAGAATATCATGTCTACATTAACTGAACATGTCAATCTTTATGAGCTATGCAATACACAAACATAATTAATTACAAAAGAGGATTTTCTGTTTGGACACTTTTGGGGGCTGTGATAAGAATTTAAGCCCAAAGGTTTGACCCCAATAAGTCACCCTTGCAGCGACTCAAACCCTCCCGGTGTTAAGACAGCCTTTTGGAGCTGTAAAAGGTAAAACTCTGCAATCACAAGGCTGGTAAAACAGTCATGCACACACATACATATTACTATTTTGAGACCTCAAAGACTTACTGTTAGAACCAAAGTTCAGACCAAACAACTCTAGAAAGTACACACAAGTCACGGATTACAGGACCCTAAAAGTCACCAAGAATCCAATGGTATGTTTGCTGGATATTTTAGTACATGGCCCTTCATCATTCAGCCATGAAATTGATTGGCTAGGTTTAACACATCAGGATGCATGAAATCTAGACAAATGCTTACTACCCAAGAAGATAGATAACCTACTAGCCACTAGGTATGATGTGATCATCAATGAATAAATTACAAGTGCCAAATAAAGAACACCAGATCTGTTTCTACTCACAAAAACATGAATAAAAGACTCAAGGACATTAGCATGAGTAAAAAGAATTGTAGAAATGATTATGGGTGTTTTCCTACGTTGTGAGGAAGGATTCATGCCATCCAAGCTAAAAAAGAAACTATGTAGTATGGTCATGCCTTTAACGAGTATTGTAAAATGTTCTACTTTTTAGAAGTGATACTTTGGGATTTGCCGAGGGCCTGCCTCCGGGATTAATTGGGACTTTGTTCCAAATACCCTGTGCCAATAAATAAATAAAAAGTGATGCTTTAGTTATATGCTACGATATTTTTTTTGTAAGTAGCTATATTTTTTACCTTTATATAAGCCCCATTTTACAGACCTTCTATATGATATTTCATGAAAATCAAGTTTGCAAATATTTTATATAATGCATGTGCTATTTGATAGTAATGAAAATATTTATGTTATGAAAGCAAGGCTAATGTTCTTCATATGAAATATATGCAAGTCATGATGATTCTAATGTTATGAAAGTTATGATGATTCCCATCTATAAATTTAATGAAAAAGCTTATGTTATGAAGGTTGTCAGAAAAGGAGTGATGAATGAATGCATGTTATGAAGGTTTATATGTTGGTCATGTGATGATGCTTGGTAACAATGCAAAACTATGGGTGGATGTGTAAACCACACTGAAGGACATTATAAAAGTCTGGTCCACAACCTTCACATCCAACAGGATGGCGGTAGCCCCTGTGGTTGACCAGTGCACAACCTTTGCACACAAGGGATAATGTGTGCCGGGATTAAGCAAGCAAATATTAGTATGATAAGTCTTGATTTGATATGCATGTTACTTAATCTTGAGTTAAAATCTTTTACCATATGACGTGCTATTTACTAAGTATTCGAATCATTTTTGTTTTTATGTATACATCTTGTGTATTTAGGCTACACCTATTTTCTATCATATTTATAAAATTTATTTTACCTTAAAAAAAATATATATTTGCTACATCCTAATAAACTAAAACCTGGTTTGGTTTCACAAACCTTTCAAACCATCTCATCTCATCTCATCTCAATATCCAAACATCATTCAAACACAAACATTTTTCAATTTCAAATTTTCAAATTAACTTTTTCATCTAATCATTACCTAATCATTATAATTTTCTCAAACTTCAAACAAAACACAAAAACAATTCAAAATTTTCAAATCTCAAAACAAAAATAATATTAAAAAAATAAATTATAACCCTCTTTTAACTTTATAATTGTTTTTTCAACTTTTTCTCTATTCTTTCCCAAAACCCTATAAAAACATCTTAACTCAAACAATTTCACTACTATTCACAACTTTTTTTTTTTTTGTTGATAAGTAAAAGTATATTAATAAAAGAATAGGCAAAGCCATGTTTAGTACAAAGAATGCCCTAACTACGTAGGAGCATTAGATACAAGGAAATCATAGAAATCTTAGCCATTAAAATTAACGGCAATGACCCAAGTACAAAGAGTTCTAAAAAAGAAAGTTTTTAGTTCCTCCATCGATCTCTCTTTGTCCTCAAATGTCCGTTCATTGCGCTCTTGTCACACACACCACATGATGCAAATAGGCAACATCTTCCATACAACCTTGATTTGTTGGTTACCCCTTAGATCTGTCCAACTAGCCAACATCGCCATTACTGTCTCGGGCATAACCCAACCCAAGTCTAGTCTTCTAAATACCTCATTCCATATCCCTCGAGCTACCTCACAATGTAGTAGAAGATAGTCCACTAATTCTCCCTCGTTCCTACACATGCAACACCAATCTGCAATGATCACCCTTCGTCTTCTCAAATTATCCGTTGTGAGGATCTTATCCAAGGAAGCGGTCCACACAAAAAACGCTGCTTTGAGAGGTGCCTTATATCTCCAAATCCTTTTCCAAGGGAACTGAGTTGGAAGCTCTTGTGACAGAGACTTAGAAAACAAGCGAACCGAGAATAGACCTTTACCTGTAGGTATCCACCACAATAAATCAGCTTGTTGGTTACTCGGTTTGAGTGAATACAAGAAGCTGAAAAGAGCTGCAAAACTGTCTAGTTCCCAATCATGTGCCGTCGGGCTAAAATTGATGTTCCACTGGATTTGTTCCCCCACTATCACCAAGACTTCCACCACTAAGACATCATTGGCACTTGCAACCTAGAAAAGAGCAGGAAATAGATCCTTTAGAGCACAATTACCGCACCAAGTATCATACCAGAATTTGATCCTGGCCCCATCTCCTAAACAAAATCTTGTGTGGCGAGAAAAGACCCCCCATCCTCTTCTTATATGTTTCCCCAACCCCACACCATATGCCCCTCACTTCATTGGCACACCATCCCCCCCCATAATCCACCATATTTATTCTCTATCACCAACTTCCATAGAACCTCTGGTTCTTTATGGTATCTTCACAACCATTTTCCAAGAAGCGCCCAATTAAAATTCTCAAATTTCTAATGCCCAAACCACCATAAGAGAGAGGACTGCATATCTTCTCCCACCTGACTAGGTGAAATTGAAACTCTTCGCCTATTCCTCCCCACAACTTGTCGTAGTTTCTCAACATGAAACGCCACACTTGCTGGAATAGGGAACAAGGACAAAAAATAGGTTGGTAGGTTAGATAACGTACTCTTTATTAGGGTAATCCTACTGCCTTTTGACAGGTACATTCTCTTCCATCCTGCTAATCGATGCTCTACTTTCTCAATCACTGTATCCCATAAAGAAGCAACTCTCGAGGCAGCCCCCAACGGAAGACCAAGATATGTCATGGGGAGTGAGGCAATCTTACACCCTAGAGTATTAGTCAACTATCTTATACGATGAACACCTCCAATAGGCACCATCTCTTATTTGTCTAGATTCACTTTCAACCCAGAAACTACTTCAAAACAAAGTAGAAGGGCCTTCAATACTGGAACCTATTCATAAATTATCTTATTGCTATTCACATATTTCTCATCTCATCTCATCTATATAACCAAACGAGGCCTAATTCATAGCAAATGAAGTACAGTTGAAGATATTTACATTTATGGCTTTGTTATTATCTGGTGTTATGTGAAATCTATATCAAAGAGTGGTTTCAAGTTTGGTATCAGATCCTGGGTTCAAGATATTCCAAAGACTCCTAAGTTATGGAAGAAGAATAGAACAAAGTTCCCAAGGGTGCATACTAACTAGTATTTTTTTTTATATATATATAAGTAAGAAATTTATTAAAAGACACGTAATTAGGCATAGCCCAAGTACATAGGAAGTATACAAGAGAAAACACCTAATTACAAACTAAAGCTGAAAAACAGCACGAACGTCATTGGAACTAAATCCATCCATTACAATAACAGAAGCCCAAAGCAACAAAGTATGAAAAAAGAAGGCCCTAAGATTCCTCTCATTCCAAATACACCACATAAGATAGAGGGAATCATCTTCCAAATAGCCGCTATTTGACGATTTCCTTGAATCCCTCTCCAATAGGCCAAAAGATTCCCCACACTCTTAGGCATCACCCAAGAAATGCCAGACTTCACAAAGACCTCATCCCACAAAGCCCTCGACAAACTTGCATACTAACTAGTATTGAAGTTTATTAAGAACTGTTTGTTTTATCATTGATTGTTTCATTTACCCTTTTGCTAATGTCTTGTTGACAAAATACGCTTCAAAGGTGCACTGACCAACAAGAGTCATGCCAATGCACACCAAGAGGAATTTTCATTCTTAGATCATGAGGGCAACATGCATGTCCCAAAGAATATAAAAGCAATAGTTGTTGCAATGATTTGATTCTTCAGTGCATTCACCAAAGATCAAGGCATGGGCTCGTACAGATAGATAAATTATTAGACGTGAAATATGTAATAGGATATCTATAGTTCTCGCTAGCCTGATAGTTAATGTAACACCCCGAACTTTTGAGGTTTCTAATTTAGGAAAGTTGAGGTTTACACTATAATTAGGGTTTTTATTTTTAGAGAGTAAATTAGGGTTAGATCTAAAATTAGGCCTTTGAGGCTATGTTAATTCCTTGAGGTTAATTATTGGGCACCTAGGAGTAGAACCTCAGATTACAGAGGATTAATTTTATGAAGATTTCGAAACCGACCAAAACCACTAGGCTCAAGCCCATTAGACCCATGTATGGATGAGCAAGCCTAAGTATTATCCTTGACAAGCCCATATATAGCCCATGAAAGTGAGCATTATACCAGAGACCTACTTGCACTACACTTTTAAGTTGCAAACACAAGTCTGGTTCTACTCCAACTACAAGTCACCTATTCCTACTCCAACAACAGCTCCCAAGGCAAACACAACTTCTAAGGCAATCACAACTCCTAGGGAAACTGACTCCAAATCACATTCAAACACTCCACTAAACCCACAACATTAGGACTACCACACCCCTTGGACCCCACACCCTCCAAACTCTATTTATAGACACCCCCCCCCCCCCCCCAAAAAAATATGAGAGCCTACCTACCATTACATTAGCTCCAAGCATAACCCCCTCCAAGGCCATGAAACTCTCTTATAATTTTGTGCTAAAACCAAAAATCCTAAGCCCCATAACCCTTGCTACAACACTCACACCCTAAGAAAGAAGATCAAGATCCAAACCACTTAGCCATGCCGTAAATTCCAAGCCAACCTTTGGATCAAGCTCTTCCTTTGGGTAACTCTCTCTCTCCACTTTTCTCTTTTAGGATAGGTATGTGAAATTCGGATTTCATAAAGGGCCAGGAAATACACATGCTAGAATTAGGTTGAACCCCAAGGGGTTGGCCTAAGTGGTGAAGGCCTTGGTCTTGGGGTATCACTCCCTTCAAGGTCCAAGGTTCAACACCACATGGTTGCAAAAAATCTTTTGGGGCCACACCCCCTAGTGAAAAGCCAGCAATTTAACTAGTTCCATGTAGGGAAACTTCCGAAGGTGCGGTGCACTGGACTGGGGTTTACTCTGCAGGGGTGGGTCCGAAGGACCCCCTATCTTGGAGAGGTTCCCCAACATAAAAAAATAAAATTAAATTAAAATAATAATAATAATAATAATTAGGTTTTATGGCATTAGAATGCAGGTTTATACACAGGATTGGATAAGCATACATATAGGAAGATTATTTGAATGAAATCAAGCATTTTTTAGGACTTAGAGCCACAATTTTGATGGTTTAAACATTGAGACAGATTTTACAAAGAGAGCTCATGAGCAATTTCGATGACATATAGTATAGGCTCGAACATTGATGCATGCATTAAGGTTAGGGTCATATGAACCCAAATAACTAAGAGTTAATATCATGCATGGTCACAGGTTTGCTTAGACAAGATTAGGTTTGAAGATCTTAGAGTGCATAGGCATGAATTGTGATGAAGGATGATGGACTAAAATGATTGAAGTGACCTAGCAAAAGGTAAGGGCCAATTGAATGTCTAGGACCTCAATAGGCATTCAAGTAGTCCAACTAAGAGAAGTATTAGGCCCCATTTGGATTCGGAAAGTGTTTCATCTCATCTCAACTCATCATTACAATTTTTTCAAATTCTCACACAAAATATAATAAACAATTCAACAAATCTCAATTAAGCTTTTTCAAATCCCAAAACAATAATAATATTAAAAAATAATATTCTAACAATATTTTTTCAACTTTCATCTTTCATCTAAAACGTTTTCATCTCATCTCTGAATCCAAACCAGCCCTTAGTCTTTAAAGTGACGATATATGGGATTATAAATTGACGTAATTACATATTTATTGAATACGTAATTGCTGATGCGCTAATTAATGTCCAGAGTTTCAAGGTAAGTAATATGATCACGGGCTTCATTGTCACACATATTTTCTAAATTATGTAAGTAGCATGATCATACCCTTATGCATGGTAAATAATGTTATGTTTTTAAAGTATTATGTATGTATGTATGACCCTTTATTGAAAGCCCCTTTTTACATACCAAGTTATGATGAAAGTGATTTATGAATGTCATGCTATTATGTTTTTCTTTACATGCATCATCATATGTCTTCATTTATGATTACGATGAGTATTTCATTATGCGCTCTACATGCATCATGATAAGAAAGATAAAAGACAAGTTATAAAAGAAGCATTAAATTAAGAATGGCCATAAGAGATATATGGTACCAATGCAATTATGGGTGGATGTGCAAGCCACAGACTTAGCGTGGTCCACCATAGTATGTTAAGATATTTTAAGTGGTTCCCCTTGTGACCACAAGCAGTGGAACCGGTCCACAATCCAGCAGACTGGGGTTAAGATGTGCTGGCCATTGAAGAAAGGGAAAGATAAGTTTAATTAGTTATGTATAGTACATGTTACATGTTTATGTTAGTAAAAGTATAAGTATTAAGCATGCATGCTCTCAAGAAAACCCTATATTATATTATATTTACTACGTGATGTATTGTTTACTGAGTATTCGGCTCATTTTTGTATGTTTTAAATATTTTAATAACCCCAATTTATGGTCAATGTGAGAAAGATGTTGCAAGATGGGAATTGATTCAAGGAGATGAAACAACGGCCTAGGCAGTTTATAAGATATTTAGTTTTATGTTTTCACTCATTAAATTTATTTTGTTAAGCAAATGAGACTTGAATGAGTTTTAATAAGTGCCTTCGCCGACTCTCTTTTAATTTTATAAAGTACGTTTTATTGTATGAAAGTGAATCTTTTATACCGGGCTTCTACGTAATTGATTTTAAAGGTTAGTAGCATTCCTGGTCCCCTAGATTTCTAAAAGTGACGTTATTCCTAAACTCTAGGGGGGAC